>NC_135786.1:49000000-49300000 GCF_051106095.1 Pogona vitticeps
CGACGTCACTGGAACCAATTGTACTGGCTCTTGCCTTTCCACTGGACAATTTCAGTGACGTGGAGAGGGGGGATTTGCTGCTTGGGTAACAGCCTATCCTCCATACTATTTTACCCAGGCTTCGTGCTCTGGAGAGGACACTCCAGCTTCGCATACAGCGTCGAAACAACACGGGAAGTAGCAGTTACCGGTTATAAGTCCTTGCTCAATTGGCGTAGAGCATGACGCCAGGGGCTACTTCTGACGGTGGGAGAGGTCATTACACCTCACCAGGTAGATACCGCCCGCCTTAAGCTGGGCAGCCCCCAGCCAGTAAGGTGCTACCTCGCCACGGTCTGTTAACTTCACAGGGTGCGTGGGGTTTAGGGTCAAACCCGACAAGCAGATCGATAACTGTGCACCATGCAACAATCGTAAGAAAACGCCTGCCCTAAAGCTGGGCACCTGGAATGTACGGACAATGACCCCTGGCTTTCCTGACTACGGCTTTCCTAATGACCTGCAAGAAATAGACGATGTGCGCAAGACAGCTGTCATTGATATGGAACTGAGTAGACTGCAGATGGACATTGTTGCCCTGCAAGAGACAAGATTGCCAGACTCGGGATCTGTCAAGGAAAAAAACTTCTCATTCTTCTGGCAGGGAAAACCATTGAATGAGACCAGGGAATATGGTGTTGGCTTTGCAGTCAGAAATACTCTGCTGAGATGCATTGTTCCACCTACTGTGGGGAGTGAAAGAATCCTGTCTCTGCAGCTCCACTCATCAGCAGGACCAGTAACCCTCATTAGTGCATATGCACCAACACTGTCATCCACTCCAGAAGTGAAAGACAAATTCTATGACGATCTGGCAGCTACTATCAAAAAAGTCCCTGAAAGAGAGGCACTGTTCATTCTTGGAGACTTTAACGCTAGAGTTGGTGCTGATCATAATTCTTGGCCCACTTGTCTAGGTCGCTTTGGCATTGGAAAGATGAATGAAAATGGCCAGCGCTTGCTGGAGCTTTGCTGCCATTATGGTCTTTGCGTCAGCAACACATTCTTTAACACGAAGCTGCAACACAGAGTTTCCTGGAGACATCCAAGATCCAAGCATTGGCATCAGCTCGATCTAATCCTCACTAGACGTTCCAGCCTTCCTAGTATTACGATCACACGCAGTTACCAGAGTGCTGATTGCGATACTGATCACTCCCTGGTGTGTAGTAGAGTAAAACTGCGAACAAAGAGAGTATATCACACGAAAAAGGAAGGAAGACCACGTATTGACATCAGCAAGACTCGCGATCAAAGAAAAGTGAAAGAATTTGCCCAAGCACTTGAGGAAGCCCTTCCAGGTCCGGCTACTGCAAATGCACCTGAACGATGGGAACACTTCAAGAACACTGTCTATAACACCGCCTTGTCCACCTTTGGCAAGAAGACCCAAAAGGTGGCTGACTGGTTCGAAGCCCATTCAGAGGAGTTAATGCCAGCCATCGAGGTTAAGAGAAGAGCACTAGCAGCATACAAAGCCTGTCCTAGCGAGTACAACTTGCAAGCTCTTCGAGCTGCTCGCAGCCAAGTCCAACAGGCTGCCAGGAGATGCTCCAACGACTATTGGCTCCAGCTCAGCTCTCATATACAGTTAGCAGCGGACACAGGTAACATCAAAGGAATGTATGACGGTATCAAGCAGGCCTTAGGTCCAATACAGAAGAAATCTGCTCCCTTGAAGTCTGCTACAGGTGTGCTCATCCAGGACCGAGCACAGCAGATGGAACGCTGGGTACAGCACTACTCTGAGCTATATTCCAGAGAGAATGTAGTAACCGAAGAAGCATTAAATAACATTGAGTGCCTACCTGTCTTGGAAGAGCTGGACAGCGAACCAACCCTAGCAGAAATAAAAGCGGCCTTGGACTCCCTCGCCTCCGGCAAGGCACCTGGAAAGGATAACATCCCTGCTGAAGTGCTGAAATGCTGTAAGGAGATCATCACCACTGAACTGTACGAAATCTTTTGTCTCTGCTGGAGGGAAGGTGGAGTACCACAGGACATGAAGGATGCAAACATTGTCACATTGTACAAGAACAAAGGAGACAGGGGTGACTGCAATAACTACCGTGGCATCTCTCTTCTTAGCGTTGTAGGGAAGCTGCTTGCCCGTGTTGTTCTGAAGAGGCTCCAGGTGCTTGCAGACAGAGTCTATCCAGAATCACAGTGCGGATTTCGAGCTAATAGATCCACCACTGACATGGTATTCTCCCTCCGACAGCTGCAGGAGAAATGCAGGGAACAACAACAGCCGCTCTTAGTGGCCTTCATAGACCTTACAAAAGCATTTGTTCTGGTTAGCAGGGATGGCCTTTTTAAAATACTTCCCAAGATTGGATGTCCACCTCGTCTCCTTAACATCATCAGATCTTTCCATGAGGGAATGAAAGGCACTGTAGTTTTTGACGGCTCAACATCAGACCCCTTTGACATCCGAAGCGGAGTGAAACAGGGCTGTGTCCTCGCACCAACACTTTTTGGGATCTTTTTTGCTGTCATGCTGAAGCATGCCTTTGGAACTGCAACCGAGGGTGTCTATCTCCGGACTAGATCAGACGGAAAGCTCTTTAATCTCTCCAGATTGAGAGCGAAGACCAAAGTCCAACTGAAATGCATGCGGGACTTCCTCTTCGCAGATGATGCAGCCATCGTTGCCCACTCTGCTGAAGACCTCCAACAACTCATGAATCGTTTCAGCAAGGCCTGCCAAGACTTTGGACTAACAATCAGCCTGAAGAAAACACAAGTCATGGGCCAGGGCGTGGACTCACCTCCTTCCATTACCATCTCTACACAAGAATTGGAGGTTGTTCATGACTTTGTGTACCTTGGCTCAACCATCTCTGACACCCTCTCTCTGGATGTCGAGCTGGATAAACGCATTGGCAAAGCAGCCACCATGTTCTCTAGACTCACAAAGAGAGTATGGCTCAATAAGAAGCTGACGACACATACAAAGATCCAAGTCTATAGAGCCTGTGTCCTAAGCACACTCCTGTACTGCAGCGAGTCCTGGACCCTTTGTGCACGGCAGGAGAGGAAGCTGAACACGTTCCATATGCGTTGCCTCCGACGGATTTTTGGCATCACCTGGCAGGACAAAGTCCCAAACAGAGTAGTCCTAGAACGAGCTGGAATTTTCAGCATGAATACATTGCTGAAACAGCGACGTCTACGTTGGCTTGGGCACGTCGTGAGAATGGCTGATGGTCGGATTCCAAAGGACCTCCTGTATGGAGAATTAGTGCAGGGAAATCGCCCCAGAGGGAGACCACAGCTGCGATACAAGGACGTCTGCAAGCGAGATCTGAAGGCCTTAGGAATAGACCTCAACAGATGGGAAACCCTGACATCTGAGCGTTCAGCCTGGAGGCAGGCACTGCATCGTGGCCTCTCCCAATTTGAAGCGACCCTTGCCCAGCAGGCCGAGGCAAAGAGGAAATCACAAAAGCAGCAAAACCAGGGAGCTGGACAGGGGACAGATTGGATTTGTCTTCAGTGTGGAAGGGATTGTCACTCTCGAATTGGCCTCCTCAGCCACACTAGACGCTGTTCCAAGTCCTCCACACAGAGCACGCTACCATAGTCTTTCGAGACTGAAGGATGCCTAACTGAAATTTATGTACCTGCCCTGCTTTCACTGACCAATGTTATTGTATTTAATATTTTCAATATTCCATAGTCTTTAATTTTTACTAAATATTTTATCTTTTCTTATTATGCTTCATGTCTACTAATTATGTGGGTGTTATTAGGGAGTTTTGTATAGTCTTATTATGATTTGTTTGCTGCAAAGAGTAGTGGCTCCGCCACTAGTTGGACAGGAAGGATGGACGGACGGACGGACGGACAAATAAATAAATAAATAAATAAATAAATAAATAAATAAATAAATAAATAAATAAATAAATAGATAGATAGATAGATAGATAGATAGATAGATAGATAGATAGATAGATAGACAGATAGACAGATAGACAGACAGACAGACAGACAGACAGACAGATAGATAGATAGATAGATAGATAGATAGATAGATAGATAGATAGATAGATAGATAGATAGATAGATAGATAGATAGATAGATAGATAGATAGATAGATAGATAGATAGATAAATAAATAAATAAATAAATATTCCCTCTAGGGGTAATTTCACTTCAGCTGAAAAGCATATAATTCAGTGAATGTTAAGGATTAGAACATAAGACACATGAGGTAACAATATGATTCTGCTATAACATGAGGAAGAAAATCTCAGTGAAGTTAAGAAAAGGGAGAAGGATTTTTAAGAACATAGTGACAATACACAGTATTTTTCAAGGACCTTGAAATCCTTCAAGGGCATTGTCATCCAGTACAATACATCACTGTATCTTGTAAACTATTGTCAACTAGTACATAAGATTCTCTGTAGATAAGCCTTCATGATTTTCTCCCTGAAGCAAAAGCTCTAATGCTTCTAGCAGCAACTTGATCTGGGGAAACTAATTAAGGGGTGCTTTCATCACCCTATGTCCATAATATGAAGTTTCAGTTCTTTCAACTAAATTGATTTATTTCACTGAGACATAACTGGTTCAAGAGACCACAGATGACCTTTTTCCACCAAAAGAAAGAGCTGTAATAAAAAGACACCAAGATAGATAAACTGTTGGAGTCATATTTGCAACCTTGCATGCAGTCTGTACTTCATGTGATTGGGAGAGACTTTTCTAGGTTGAAGTGATGGTTTATCTATACAGCTCTAACCAATTATTCCTTCCAGCTTTTGAAATCCAAAGAGATTGTCTCCTGACTGCTCTATCTTTCTTTTTGTCAGTTGGTGATAGTTCTTTGTTCATGTTGACCTTTTCATTTGATTGCTAGTATGGAAGGAAAGGATGGAAAGGAATTCAAACAGAAAACATGCATAGCCCATAATTGTGGATAAGAAATCAAATTACTGGATCAGGGAGCATTAATCATTGTACACATCAAATTTTTTAAAATAAATCTAGATGAAAGATCCATTGGAAATATTCAAGTTGCTAATGGTGATTCCAAGAAAACTGACAGAAAAGGGGCTGGCATTTTGCAATATTAACTGCCTGATGAAATAAGTGAGAATACTATAGGTGATGTGTTCCTGAACTACAGTGCAACATGTTACATGCATCTACTTTGGATGATAAAGGCTTTTCTATACAGGCAGTGTACAATAATGAAATATGTGCAAATTAAATTGTGCAACGCTGTAATACAAAGAAAGAAAGAAATTAAATATGGTGAAATATATTTTTCAAGCAATTAACTCTAATAGTAGCTATACACTGAGTTTTTAAATGAACGGCAAATGATCAACACAAAGCAAACTCCTAGAGGAGATGGCTACAGTATGCTGCCATGGCACCTTTGCTTCACACATAAATGCTGTTATCACAGAAAAGAATGTTAAGCCCTCATTCCTGCCAAAGACTGAGAGAAGAGGCACCAGGGTGTTGGATGATTCACAGTGACTTGTGTGGGCCACTCAATATACCATCACTGGGACATAGTAGATATACAGTATTTTAATATTTGTGAAGGAAAAGTGTGAGACACATGATATACTGAAGAACTATATGGCCACGGTGAGCAACACATTTGAAAGAAAACGTAAGGCACTCCTGATGGATAATGGTGATGAGTACATTGTGCAGCACACATAAGTTTTTTCTAGAGGAATAAGGCATTTTGCACAGGAGAACTGTCCTATTAACACTCCTCAGCAGAATGGAAAAGCTGAAAGAAAGCTGCAATCTCTTTTGGAGATGACCAGATGCATGCTTGCAGATGCAAAGGTGCCCGGCAAAATTTGGAGTGATGCAATCAAGACAGCAACATCTCTCCAGAACAGATTGCCAAACAAAGGTGCAAAAACACAATGTGAGTGATGGCATGACAGAGTACCAAGCAAAGGTCATATCAGTTTTCAAAGCTTGGTATAAGCTTATATACCAAGACAGAAAAGGCATAAACTGGACTCTAGAACTGAAGAGACTATTTTACTTGGCTGTGCTCCTGGCAGCAGAGGCTATAAAGGCCTGGTGTTAAAGACAGATGAAGTCAGTATAAGACACGTGGTTCATTTTGATGAATGAAAGAAAGCTGACAAAAAAGAAACAGAAGACCAATATGTTGGGCCTTTCCTAGATAAAGCTGTGCCAATCTTTCCCCAACTTGAGCCAGATATGAAGCAGGAGGGTAATGAAACACAAACCAAGAGCAGTACACCAGGAGAATGGGACACAGATGGAGATGTCATGGTTGTTGAATTGGAAGAGGCATCTTCCAGAATCAGCCATCAAATGTTTGTCATGACCCAACAAAGGTATACCAGCACCTGTCCTACCTTGAAAGATCACTGCAGAGAAATGAGCCAGTGACATGGGAGAAGATTGAGCAGATGCCTGCAGCTGAAGCCACCAGATGAAGAAAAGCTGCAAAGGAAGAGATAGATGTACTGCAAAAGAATGAGACTCGGACACTGACAAAGCTACCACCAGGCAAGAAAGCCATCAGGTGCAAGTGGGTGCTAAAGATAATACAAGGTGCAAATGGAGAAGTGGGACACTACAAGGCAAGACTAGCTGCAAAAGGGTTCCTACAGAAATATGGAGAAGACTTCAGTTAGCCTCCAGAAAGAAAGCACCTAGACCTCAAGACAACATTTCTACATGGAGAGATTGCAGAGGAGCTGCTTACAGAGCATCCACTTGGCTTCATCAACAAGAAACAGCCTGGTTTTGTATGAAACTAAAGAAAGACCTGTCTGGACTGAAGCAAGCTGCCCAGATTTGAAATGAGAAACAGAAGAAAATTTTACTGCAACAAGGCTACAAGCAAGGTGATGTAGATCAGTTCCTGTATACCAGAAGCAGAAGCAAATATAGATGACTCAACTGTCTGAAAGGAAACAGGAGTACAAAGTGATTGTATGTCATATTAACAAAGAAGCAGAAGAGTTAAGAGATGTAACATATTATTTGGGCAGTGAAATTGAAAAGGAGACAGATGAGTCGTATTTGCTAAATCAGAAACAGAAGAGCATCTGGAAGCACTAAGTCTCCAAGATGCCCAGTGTTCCAAGAGGAAAAACAAGGAGGAAAGTGAACCTTCTCCAAATAATACAAAATACAGAACAGTCACAGGTGAGCTTTTCTAACTCACAACTGCCATCAGACTGGATATAGCTACCGCTGTAGCAATATTAAGCAGAAAAGTTAGTTTGCTAACAAAAAGTACATGGACAGCTGTAGAAAGAGTAGCAAGACATTTGAAAGAGTCCATGGGCTTCAAGTTAAAACTGCCAGCTAGCAAAAATCCAAAGTTGGTAGGGTACACTGATATAGAGTGGGCAGAGGATAGTACATATCATAAGTCCACTGTTGTTTTCCTGTTTCCTGTGTATGGTGATGGCCTTAGTCGCAAACAAGATGTTGTAGTTTTGTCTTCCACAGAGTAAGAATTCACTGCTGCTATGGCTGAAGAAACTGCTGAACGACTTTGGAATAAATGACAAAATGTCACTTGAGATGATGGAAGACAATCAGAACTGCATCAAGCTATCACAAAGTGAGAAAATGAATGTAGATACCAAATGCATCCCTACAAGATGCCACCTTGTGTGTAATCTGACCAAGAAAGGTGTCATCAAAAGGATTTATTGTCCCACCACAAAGGTGACAGCAGACTTCTGAGATACCACTTTGACAACTTGCATAGGAGGATGGACTTCAAGAGGGTGGCTGCATGTGAGTTTGAGAAGGGTGTTGGAGTTTTATTTGCAACTTCGCATGTTGGCTATAGTTTGAGTGACTGGGAGGGACTTTTCTGGCCTGGAGTGATTATCCATCTATCCAGTACTAAGCAATTGTTCCAGCTTTTGAAATTCCAAGAGAACCCTACTTCTCTGCTGAGTGTTCTATACCTCTCTTTCATTGGTTGGTGGCAGTTGTTTGTTACTGTTGATTTATTTGGTTAATTGCTAGTATTCGTGCAGTAAAGAAAGCAGTATACACAAGCCTATGATTTCAGGCAACTGTAAGTAAATAAATGTTTTTCATTCTTTCTTCTACAAGTCTTAGAGGGAGTTATTGAGACTTTAAGTTTCAGATAATGAGAAAGGGGTGGACTCTAGGGAACTTATACCTATTTTCCTCTGTACCTCTACTTCATAGCAAAAAGATAATTTTAGCAGAAATTAAAAACTCGAGGTTTCAGTTCTTTCAAATAAATTGATTTATCTAATTAAGACAAAACTATTTCAGCAGACCACAGATGACCTTTTTCCTCCAAAGAGCTGTGTTGAAAACACGTCAAGATGAATAAACAAACATCTTTCATCTTATTCAAAGCTATTCTCTTTTCACATAACACAACTTATGTGAGCACAGAGCAGATGTGTTCTAGTAGGTGGTCTCTTTGGTTGGGCTACCTCTGTAAAGATGTATTTTTTACATGACTGTAACACAGCTTTATAAGCATATTCATTACTCTGCATGAAGGCTGAACTCTTAACAAGTCTGCTGCATAATTCCCTTTTAAATTTATGGCACTGCGACAGCAGGAAACTCTGCCAGGTTGACAATGATAACATCTTATTAAAGGGCCTATGGAACTTTTGCTTCATAAAGATGAACTCAGATGGCTTCACCTTGGTGCCCCTTAGAACTGATTTTGTGATGTGAAAAATTCTGAGCTTCAAATAGTTACTTTTGCAGTTAACGGCTCTCAGAATCCCATAAATAGCTTTGTTCAAAGCTACAGAAAAATCTACTGTAAGTGTAATAATATCTTACTTTAAGATTTTCCAGTATGGGTGGGCACCTGAGGCAAATTATCCAGCAAAGCATAAAGACCTCTGCCTCAGGTCCTAAACAAACTGTCCAAAAATGGATTTTTTCATGGAGCAGTGTCAAGGTTTCTCACATGACACTTGCTCCAGGCTTCCATCAATTCTTCCGGCAGCCTCTTCTGGATTTTTGGTTTGGTTTGGTTTCTTTGGAACATCCAGAATATAAATCCATCTTCTTCTCATAAAGTTGGTTTCCTAAGACTGCTTACAGATACAAAAATACAGAGAAGGCTGGGAATCAATTGGGAAACAATAAAAACTATATTTCTTACATTAATTTTATGTAGTGTTTCTGAATGTTACCATAATCTTTTTACATTTCGAAAAAAAATAAAAATAATGGATTGTTCCCTCTACTTCTGTTCTGACTAAAAAGTCTACCAGTTCAACAATAGCAAATATTTGGTCCAAATGAGAGCTAAGTGCACACAGAGTGCAATTCTAATTATGTTTAGCCTGAAAAAAGGCCCTGTACATTCAAGAGGACTTATTTTGTAATAAGTATGATTAGGACAGCACTTCACAATCAGTGAAACTAAGCACACTTACCATTCTGCTGTGTTTGAAATAGTGCTCAGCTGGATAAGCTGTGTTTTAAAGATCTTTTCAATTAATGAACTAGGCATAAGGAATTAATTTTAAATTATTTGCTGTTGTCAAATGATTGGGAATTAGAAATCCTTATTGATCTGTATCAAGAGATCTCCCAATAGATCTAGACTTGACTTCTGCACAACCTAAAATATAGCTGCACTGAGCATGCTCTGATTAGGTACAATGTTTCAATTATTTATGTTGTCACGCTTTGCCACACCATTTCCTTAAGCAGCACAGTAAAAGAGAATAGGTGGGATAGAAAATACAGCTAGTGTACTTAACTTTCTTACAGTAACTCCTTAATTCTGAACAGAGTTCTACATATGAACAGAGAAGTCAGAAGCAATGTAAGACCTTGGTCCAACAAAGGAAGGACCTGTTATCTTAAGCTACCAATTAGTTACCAAGACAACCTGTTATCTTGGGCTATAAATCTCTGCACTTGCTTCAGCATCTGGTTTTTAAATGTTTATGGAGTGAATAAGAGAATAAAGTGAGCTGGAAAAAAAAGTCCCCATATTCTAGCAAATTGACTTATGGCTTTTGTCTAAATAAACACCCAGGCAATGACAGGGTTTATCTCTTGTGGGTGTGGAGTGCATTGTCCACAAATAAACCATAAATAAAAAGTGACCTATAAACAGCTTTAGTGAATTCCATGGTGGCGTAGTCAGGGACTGTTGTCTCTGAATGACAACCCTGAAACAACTCTGAGATAACCACTGAAACTTGGTTGTATAAACAGCCTTCCAAAGATTAAGATGTAGGGTACCTGAATTTATCCTAGGCGCACAAGCCAAGTGCACTGTAATGAGTGGTGGCATTTTCTACCATCTCATGAAGAAGGCACAGTGCAAGGGAAGAGCCTGGCAAAAGACAATTACATAAATCCAATTAGTTACTTGTGAAAGTGCTAACATTTTCATCCCCTCCTCCCAGCAGCTCTTGAAAACATGCTACACATGATTTCCCAACTCTCCACAACAGGTTTCTATGACACCTGTAATAGGGAGGAGACTGCATGTGCACACACCCCTTATGTTGGACTGTCCAGTGCTGGGTACAGATCAGTGTCAGTCCACTTTGAAAGTCAATATTTCTCCAATATTTCTCCTTGTTTGTTTGGAGCAGCACTAGGAGAGTCATTTTACTATGAATGAGTACTGTACAAGAATATGCAGAAGATATTCACAACTGAGCACTGATAGAATAATATTCTGGATGACACCGTGTCAATTCTTTAAAAATAAGATTTTTTTCCTTAAAAATAGCCTTCTAAGCTTCCTGCCTTAGACTGATCTGGTTGATATGCATGGAGACAGGAAAGTTAATGTAGAATAGATCTATGAAGATTTTCAATCATCCAGGTGGAATTTGAGTAATGGCAACTGGATTTCTTTCTTGTTAGGTAGAAATGTTTCACTACTCATCCAAGTAGCTTTTTCAGTCTGAGAGTTGGTAGAAGATCCCCAATATATCCTCCATATTGGTTTCAATTCCCCCTGGTCTGAATAGGCTCGTTAGAGAGACAAAGGATGGGGTGAGGGATAATCCCATTTCTGCAGTCCTTCTCCACCCCCACCCCACCCGTTCTTTGTCCTTCGAATGAGTTTATTCAGACCAGGGGGAAGTAAAACTAGCATGGAAGATATATCAGGGATCTCTTACCAACTCTCTGCAGACTGAAGAAACTACTTGGATGAGTAGTGAAACATTTCAACCTAACAAGAAAGAAGTCCTATTACCACGACTCATCTTCCAGTTAAAACAGAACAGTTACAAAATGTCTGATGTAGCAATTCTATGAGCAGAACATATCAAATGGATTTAGACAGTGATGGGCAAAACCCTGCTGTGTAACTTTCACAACAGCATAACCCAAATCAGGCACAGGAAACAATAATTAACTTATATGAACTTTCTTACTTTTCCCTGTTTCAGGTTCCAATGCTCCCTAGGGCTCCCCACCCTGTGGAAGTCTCTGGGAGCCTCGGGACATGGGGTGAGAAGCCTTTGATAAGTTTTAAAATAACCACACACCCACTCAGTCCTGAGGCTCCCAAAGGCTTCCTCAGGGTGAAAAGGAGCCCAAGGGAGCCTCAGAACCTGAAAAAGGGTATGACAAACTTCCTTTAAATTAAAAGTTTCTGGTGTCCAATCCAGGTTATGTCAGCATTAAGTTACCCGTACAGGATCTTGTCGAATATTATAAGAATATAACAGAAAATCTGCTGAATCAGGTCAGCAATCCATCTGGTGTAATATAGACCATGGTTGGATAGCTCAATAAGTTTGGTATCTGGCTGCGGAGCCAGAGATTGTTGTGAGTTTGGTCCCCATAGTGAGTCTCATAAGAGCCAGCCTGTATGGCCTTGAGCAAACTCTCAACCCGCAGAACGCCCTCAGAAGAAGGGAATGGTAAGCCACTTCTGAGTTATCCCTACAAAGAAAAACCCTGGAAAGTGTTGCCGTAAGTCAGAATTGACTTGATGTCACACATTATTACATTAAAAGGCATTTTGTGCTCTCTCTCTGCCCTGCCACCCCAACAGCTCCCAGAACTGACATGCTAACATGAAACTATTATTTAGCTGCCATGGTGAACAGATGTTGATCGATCCATTTTCTCTGAAGTTGCTTAACCTAATCTTAAAACCAATTAAGCCTATACATACCACCACACTTACAACAACTGAATGTCTAGTTTGATATAATTTTAGACTCAGGATTCTCAAGTTTGCTTGAATTTTTGTCTGTGCCAGTACACCAAATAAGCATCTTCTGTTACTTTTCTTAACACAGAAACAGGCTTCACAGAGTATATTTTACTTTATGTTTGATGAGTATTTTTATGGCCAAGGGGAACACCTATAGATGTTTTATGGGGGGAGGCTAGTGGTGGTACATTAAAAATAAGTATAGCATAGCATGAAGTCCCAGCCAACATTTGTAAAGTGAAAGGTGGTCGTGCATCTATTAGGTGGGCAGACTGGAAGATATATAAAAAGCTTTCTATGGGGCAATGTGCACTCTCTTGTTGTATCAAGTAATAAGACTCATTTGCCAGACTCCTATTGTATGTGATAGCATAAGGGCAAATGTACAAGAGATGGGAAGTTCGTTTCTGGGATGTACATCATGCACTCAGTCTTCCTCTTATTGTGCAGTTGGCTGTGCAACCAAATGTATAATCCCCCTATCCTGGAATACAAAAACCACTTGCATAATAGAAGGTTTTAAATAGGATTTTGGCTATTACTTTCCCATAAATAGGGAACACACAAATTTTTCTTCTTCAGTAAAGACTTCTCATACCTGCTAATACCTGCTAACAGTTCAGTTAAATATTTCCAAAAGCAGCAATATTTGAAGGAGCAGCTGTGTATACTAGAGGGCAAGTCACACTGAAATAATCAAGCCTATTTTTCTATTTGTGTGAATTATTTGCAGCACTTAACTCAGCTGCTCTTATGACTAGAAAATTGAGGGAAATGAGATATTCCAGTTAAATGGCATGTTTCTGCAAGGAAAAAAAAGAAAGAAAAATGACCTCTCATACAAAAATATAATATAATGGTCTGTGTAACACAAACCATTCTTTCAACTAGCTGAGTTCATAACAGCCAAGAGGCATTGGAGAAGGTCATTAAAAATGGAATAAAGGCCATGTTTAATTTTAAGGCATTTTCTAAGAGAGACATCTGCTAACAGGAAAGTAGGCATGATTCTAAGCAGATAGTTTTGGTGGTATCTCAGTAACACTGTTCTGAATGTGAATTCACAGGGAACAGAATTAACTTTCTCAATTCAAAAATATTGTATGTTAATAACACTGCAGTTTTTCATAGTTTGTCTTAATGACTGTGCTTCTGCTATTGCTTAAAATAATTAAAAATACTAGCTAAATCTACACTTAAACATATCCAAGAACTGCATGTGATATAGGTGCAAGAAAAATGCTACATTTATTAGCTCTAGACTTTCTATGCAAACTCTGTTCATTACTTCTCTTGACATTCAGATTTTTGCTATATGGAAATATAATGGCTTGGTCTCTTCTTTTCCCTGCAACCACCTTATGTCCTTGAGCTGTTTTGTGTTTTTTGTAAGTACCTGGGGAAGGGGGAACATCTCTCAGTTGCCTCAAGTGTGAATTAAGAAGGCACATAAAACTGTGTCAAATTATGAGTCCAGAAAGGCTAATTTGCATATGAAGAATAAGCATAAATCATCTTTCATGGATAAGTGCTTTCAATTTATTTCCTTATTTGCTTGAAATGATAATCTGTACATATTATTACACTCTTGGGATTTTTACCTTTGGGAATACAATAAAAATTTTATTCATTTTGAGAATCAGTTAATCAATGTATTCATTTGGACATGAGTTCTAACAACAAATGATAATCAATAACAACCTGTGATAGCACAACTCTATAAAATAATATGGTAAAATACCATAAAGAAATTTTAAAAGATTACAGAGTATGGCAGTTCCACTACTTGCAAAAGCAAATTATCTTTTTCTTGAGCCCCACCTACCGTACATTACTGCATCCCACAGGTAAAACATGTTCCAGTATCTGAAGTACCACAATTGTATAACATCCTTTCTACAAATGGAAACAGGTTTAATTGCGTTTCCAGATGGAGAGCCCATACTTTCCATCAAAAACCGCTACAGTACAAACAACACAAATGCTTTCACTAGAAATTCTGAGAATCAAAACATTGTGTTAAAAGTCAATTATTGTAACGTTAACTTTTATTTAAAACTTTTGTCTTCTAAAGCACTCAGTTTCTGGGTCATAGATTAGTCCAGGTGGGACATAACAAAAAGATGTTTGCTTTGGCAAACATTCACACTGCTGCACTTCAGGCATTTTTTAATGTGCAAGACAACTGTTTACACTTCCCCTTTTCTCTCATTGTTCTTTTGGATTTAATCCAGTTCTATAATTTAGGAGGAAGTAAGAAATTTGTGTGAAAGCAATTTATTGTACACAGTCAACTTCCTTTAATGGCTTTTAAGTGGCCCTACCAGATTCGTTAGATGTTCAATAATGGGATGGTAGGGATATTCTTAAAAAATAATTTTTAAAAATAAGACACAGGTGTGCTTGAGACATGTCAGTTTGAATTAAATAGGAAAAATTGTTCCTAGTTTGACCAAAGAAGAGAAGACAGAAGGAGAAGTCATTTTGTTTAAGAACTTCAAGAGATGGAAGAGAAATGGCAAGCCTTCATAGTGGCACAAATAGCCTGGAAAACAGAAAAACAGCTGATCCTGCAGAACTAAAATAATGATAATACAAAGGAAGCAACATACTAATCTATCTCTGATAAAAGCTATATCCTTACAGTGGAAATTCAGAGAGAGACAATCACAATCTATATACACTTACCTGGGACCAAGCCACATTAAACTGGTTTATTTTCAAGTACAGAGATTTTTGGTACAGTCTTGCAACAAAATATAAATCTTTATTTAGCCCACTGAACACATAAATTAAAGATGCCAAAACAATGTTTTGTTGTGCATGCCGAGAGTGATCACTTCAAAACTGCCTCACAGGATGAGGTTGGAAAGAACGAATATTACTTTTCATCGTGTTTTATTTTTGAAGAAAATTATCGTCCATCATAACAAGCCAAGTGCATCTTCCTTCCTCAGCAACAGCTTCTCGTAACCTTAGCTACCTCATGCTTTTAAACATTCGTATCCCATGTTGCAAAATTCATCCCTTCCGCATTTATTTCAAGGCCGGCTCCCTTCGTCATTCTGAACTGAAATCTCACCCAATGGAAATCCGGAGATGGCAATTAGATGCCTCCGGCAAAAAGACTACAAATCCCAGCGCGAATGCTTGATATGTTTCCGCCTGCCTGCCCTCCCCCCTCCCATTTAAAGGGATTTTATCGCTGCCGCTCCACGAGATGGGGGAAAGCCCCGGCTCCTTGCACCGGGACTACATTCCCCATAGTGCCAAGCGACCGAGGGAGCTGAATGGGGTCCGCCCCTGGCCGCCTCCCCTCCCTGCCAGAGCGCCCGGATAAAGGTTCCGTTCCGTACGCAGTGCGGCTTGGTGCGACGCTGCTGACAGGGGACCAGGAGGCCGATCCTGGGGGCAGAGGGGCGACAGCAGCCTGGCTGCCTCAGAGTCCCCGCCGTGGTGGGAAGAGGACTCTGGGACGGAGATCCCGGAGGCCGAGATGTCCGGGCCACCCTCGGCCCGGGGCTCCGCCGGCGGTGGGGGGTTGAACCGAGAACTGTGCCGCGCCTTCGGCCACTACAACCGACACCTGGCGCGGCTGCAGCACAACCTCAGGGAGACGAAGAAATTTTTCCGCGACATCACATACTTCCAGGGCCCTGCGGGCTTCCCCGTCGCGAGCGGTGGGCCTACCGGCGAGGAGCCGCCTCAGCAACAGCCCGCCCCTTTGTCCGTGGATAGCGCCCCTACTGGTGGGGGTGTCGCCCTGCAGGCTGGTAAGGAACTTGGGGCTTGTGTGGGCGTGGCGGGGATGCTCAGCGTCCGCTCGCTCGTGGCTGCCTCCCAAGTCAGGAGCCGCCGGCTGTGTCTTTAGGGATGCTCCATAGAAGGGGAAGCTGTACCAGCTGGGCATCTTTTATACATCCCTGAACCGCGAAAAAAAGGCGTGTGCTTGAGGGCATTTCCCTTTTGTGCAACAGGTGTAGCCTGTTTGGATGCATTGTTATTCAAATGGAAGTCACACTGAATTCAGTAAGGCTAAAGCTCTAAAGTAAATAGGAAGAAAGTTTGCGGTCTTCAGGCTATAGGAATATATTATATGAGGCTCTGTACTGTGGAGAGATGATAGTCATGCTGTTGGATAACTGAGAAGATTTTTCCAGCCCAAATGGGAGGAATTTATTGTGAAGCCTAGAGGGGGCAGAGGTCAAGAAAGAGTAGCTGAGAAGGTTAGTGGTGGTGGTTTAAAGCAGCTTTGGGAACTTCATGGAAATGTGTGTTTGACAGGTGGATGCCGTTTAAAGCTGACCAGAGCCAAGAGAAAAGATATAACTGGAGGTGAATAACAACCTGTTATCTCCATGGGTCTTGTATTAGATTGCAGAGCATACTGGTTTTAAAAAATAAATTGTTTCCATACTTATATATCACATTCTTTTTATTGTTTTGTTTCAGAAAAGCATGCCTTTGAACTGGCCACCCTGAGTGATGTTGTAACCAAGCTTCACATTTGTTTTCTTTTGAAAACATGGAGTCCTTTTCAGTATAAAATAAGCTTTATGTACATGAGATGTCACTTGAAAATTGGGAGTTCTGTTGTTACGATTATCATTGTGGGAGGAGTGTTTAAATAGTTAAAATAGTATTTTTTAATACGAACATGTTTTCTCTGCCTTTTGGATCTCTAATGCCCGGATCTCTTTTGTGCTATCTTATTTTCTATGTACCCTAATTGTAGCTTCAGGCCTTAGTCCACGAAAATAGACTAAGGGCGAGACTACACTGGAAAGCCACATTGGAATGATGCAGTTTTGCTGCAGTTTATTCACAGCTTTTATTGTGTTTGAAATAGCAATCTGTTCACACAAGGGCTACAAATTGATTCAGGAATTCACTACTGAATGCTGTTGCAATTGATGCAATTCCAGTCCACAGTCCCCTTTCTTTCCTTCCTTCCTCTGGTCCTACCTCTGCTGATCCTTTAATGGTTTGTTGTGAAACTGCTTTCTCATTTAAAATTTCAGGCTACTGCATGTCTCAAAAACCTTTCTGTAGAAAAGTAACATGGAAAGGCACTTCCCAGTCTAAGAGTACAGAGTATCAAACATTTCAACAGTAATCTTGTGAAATGCATCAGAATGTTTCCATAGCAGGGATCACCGTCTTCCCATCTGTTACTTTACCCCCCTTACATTCAAGTAACATATAGAGAGATTACCTCATCTCTGTTCATGTATGGTTTTAAACTACTGACATGATAAACTCTGACCAGAGATGAGGGAATTCCTGTATGTGTTCTTCAGAAGTAAGGGGAAAGAGTAACAGATGAGAAGGGAAAGGTGGTGATCCCTGGCGTAATCATTTTGATATGTGAATCATGATATACTTTGCAATACTACTGTTAAGACTTTTGACATTCTGTACACTTAGACTGTGAAGTACCTTACTGTTATTTTTCTATAGAAAGGTTTTGAGAAATATAGTAGTCTGAAGTTTTAAATGAGAACGTGGTTTCAAAGCAAACCATAAAAGGATCAGCAGAGGTGGGACCACTTTCAGACCTGTCAATTAAGTTATTAACAACAGTAAATGTTGCTTTACAACAGAAGGGCTTTTGTATGCGAATTGAAGCTTGCAGTGGTTGACAGAATACAGGACTAGCATCCAATCCCTCACATTAAAATCAGTATTTTGCTTTTGCATGGCCCTTCTCCCGACCTGAACATCACACCCAAAACCACCACCAAAGACACACAGTCTGTCTTTACAAGAATGTATCACAATTAACTGCACAGGAAAAAGCCGTTCAGATAATTTGCGTTTGAAAAAGTAGAAACTGCCCAGTAGCAAAACAAGAGAAGCCACTTTGGGAGCAAAAAGGGCTGGACCAATTCTAATTAGTTTTGGTGTTATACAGTCAGCAAAAATACTTCAAATTCACTTGTTTTACAAATGGGGTATTTGGCCATGTGGTCACAATTCTAAGTTCCAAAATAGTTTTATCGTCTCTGAATTTATACAGTGAGGAAGGTTTTTCTCTCTTTCTTTCCAAAATCCTGCAAAGGTGCACAATTCTTCTGGGATGGGTTTACTCCAATGTGAATCTCTTTGGTTGGCTCACTCAAATAGTGGTCTGGGAAAATATTAATGTGATAATTAGTGTTTGCTACGGCCTGATAACAGCTTGTTGCACATACACAGTTCTACTTGTTGTTCCTTGAAGTACCCTGTATTTGTTTTCTTTTGGATGCTATTATCCGTGGGGAACACTTTTTATTGAGACTAAAAGGATTAGAAAGTTTTTGAGCTGGGCAGTACAGAGCACTCCTGCTAAATGAAGGGGCAAATACATTTTTTAAAAAAATTTGTCATTGTAACAATGTGACCGTGGCTGTGGGTGCACGCAGCAGTTTTGTAAAAGAGAAGTGATAATTCTGATAAATAAAATAAACCAGAAATTGGAGTGAGTTGCTGAATGACTTTGTGACTAGAATACACAGCTTGACTGTTCAGGAGGAAAATGGTTTACAGTACTTTGTGAGGGATCAGACTTAACTTGTGTTAAATATGTAACACTTAACATTGTTGCTAAAATGCACTGAATCCTTTTTCATTGTTGTCATTTCAAGGGAAACAAAGATATTCCCCATATGTTTGTTAGGAGGCTTTTTACAAAACCTTGTATTTGCTCTAAAATATTAAATGAATTAGGTGGTAGGTTGTAATAATCTGTACACTTAAACGGGCCATAGTTTGGAGCCCCCTGGACTAGACTGTTAGTGGTGTTGCTGTTGGAAAATTAATGGAAATAATTGTAGAACTGTTCAGCCCAAGGCAGTCCATAAAAATGTTTGTTCTTTTGTATCTTTACAAGAATAAAAACAGATTTTAGGCTTTTTGGATGGATTTCTAGACAATAGGGATTGTAAACAAGTGACCCTCCAAAAACTGTATTGCTGGACTGGAGCTTCCATTATCCTCCACCATTAAATATACTCACTGGAACTGATGGAGATAGCAGTCCATCAGCAACACTTGGAAAGCCACATATTCACCATTCTCACTTAGAACATGTTGCAGCTGAGCAGGAAAATGCTATAGAGTTCTTCCTTCTTATTCTTGTGGTTGGTATTTGTTATATTGAAACGCTAGTAGTAGTAGTCTGTGTGACCTGTCTAAAGAGAGAGATGTTTCTCAGTCTATTTGTATTTAGTATTGTACAGAAAGGATTTGTTATTGTGACTAGCAGCTCTGTATCTCTTGTTTAAGGGTTCCTGTGACTCAGCAGCACAGGGTAAGCTCAGATATAATGCCAAACCTTTGGGTACTGCTTGAACAAACCTAGAAGGAACCTTGTACTTGTACACCACCTCGTTCCATCTCACAGTACAAAAACCTGGTTTATAGAGTAAGTCTGTTCAGATACATCAGCAAACTGCCTTGTCAGAAATCTGGAAGAGAGGAAATGGCAGTGTACAAAAGAACCTTCCAGCACAGGGCTTGTTCCTATAATATTAGATCATGGTTTGAGTGATCATTTGAATTGCAGCAGAAGGGGTTGCTTTGTGCAATAGATTTCTTCCTTCTTCAATATGCAGAACAACACATACACAGTTGTACACACATTTTGAAACTATGCTCTGTGTCTATATAGCATTATGTGCAAGCGATAGTTTCACACCTGATGGTGTACGTGGTCCAATGCAAGTAAATAATCTTATCAGCCAGCAGTGAGACTAGTATTTTACTTGGAAATTCAAGCTCTGCATTGAGGTGACTCATAAAGAATGAGAGTTGCAAACTTTAGATGTCATTGTGATTGGTCTTTAAGCATAGATAACATTGATGACTGATTTAATTTGCTCTAATTAATTTGCCTTACTTTACCATTTTATTGTAGTTTATATTTATGGCCTATTTGTTTATGGTCTGTAATAGTGAATTGCATTAGTAGGGCAGTATATAAATGAAATACATGAGCTGCTGCTGGATAAAGGGGGTAAAAGTTGCATTGTTGCAGAATTTAAAGTGTGATATCACTATACTGATTTTTAAAAAGCAACAAAATAAACAGTGCACAGTTTAAATGCATGTTAAAATTCTTTGCTGAGATTTTCATCAAACTCTGTATTTTTTTTAAAGTCCAACAGATTGCCCCAAATCCTGTTGCTTACAGTGATAGCATTAGAGTGAGTCCATTGAATCAATGGGGAGTTAGTGAGCCAACTCCTAAGTTCTATTGGTTGAAATGGGCCTACTTGAACTGCAGCTTGCAATGTTAAAGTAAGTCAGTTAGAGAAGGCCTGTTTGAATCAGTGGAACTTATAGAGGAATTGACTTACCAAATCCCCATTGATTCTGTTGGCCTGCTCTAGTGCAGTTTTGCAATACTAAGCAACAGGATTTTGGCCGTTGTGCTCTGAAATATCGATAATTGTATGATTGCACATTCATGCAGAATTTGTTCCCAGAAATGCATTTCAAAATCTTGTGTTTGTTTTAAATACTGTACCTTGATATAGTTTGCCATCTTGGTGTAACCTGTAGAGAAAGTCGAATTGTCTTACTTGAGTACCCAGCTCACTGGGGGAGCAAACTGCTCTTTGTATAATTATGTTGTAAACCACCCAGAGAGTACTCTAGCACTATGGGGGAGTATATAAACCAAAGCAATAAATAAAAATTTTTATTTGAACATGTGGGATGTGCTTTAGAGGAATCTAACTTTCCAAATACCTAGCCAGTTTAAAAGTGATAAGAAATTTCTGCCCCAAAACAACATTGACATTTGGTTGGCCTTGAACATCAAACCCAGTCAAATAGTCTTGATTCAACCCAACCTAATGATGATACAACTGAATTTTTATGAATGCATATTTCTGCTGATGGAATAGTTATGTACATGTGGCACAAATGTGCTTGACACTTGTTTAGTCGTTGTATCCAACTCTTCGTGATCCCGTGGACCAGAGCATGCCAGGCCCTCCTGTCTTAAACTGCCTCCTGGAGCTGGGTCAAATGCATGTTGGTCGCCCTGATGACACTGTCCAACCATCTTGTCCTCTGTCGTCCCCTTCTCCTTTTCCCTTCATACTTTCCCAACATCAGGGGTTTTTCCAGAGAGTCTTCTCTTCTCATATGATAGCCAAAGTATTGGAGCCTCAGCTTTAGGATCTGTCCTTCCAGTGAACACTCAGGGTTGATTTACTTCAAAATGAATAGGTTTGTTCTCCTTGAAGTCCAGGGGACTCTCCAGAGTCTTTTCTAGCACCACAATTCAAAAGCTTTAATTCTTCGGCAGTCAGCCTTCTTTATGGTCCAGCTCTCACTTCATTCATCGCTACTGGAAAAACCATAAATTTGACTATGCGGACCTTTGTCGGCAAGATGTTGTCTCTGCTTTTTAAGATGCTGTCTAGGTTTGTCATCGCTTTCCTTCCAAGAAGAAGCCGTCTTTTAATTTTGGAGCTGCTGTCCCCATCTGCAGTGATCATGGAGCCCAAGAAAGTAAAATCTGTCACTTCCCCTTCTATTTCCCAGGAGGTGATGGGACCAGTGGCCATGATCTTAGTTTTTTTGATGTTGAGCTTCAGAACATTTTTTGCGCTCTCCTCTTTCACTCTCATTTAGAGGTTCCTTAATTCCTCCTCACACTCTGCCATCAGAGTGGTATTGTCTGCATATATGAGGTTGTTGATATTTCTACTGGCAATCTTAATTCCGGTTTGGGAGTCATCCAGTCCTGCCTTTCGCATGATGTATTCTGCATATAAGTTAAATAAGCTGGGGGACAATATACAGCCTTGTCGTACTCCTTTCCCAATTTTTGAACCAATCAGCGTTTCCATATCCAGTTCTAACTGTTGCTTCCTGTCCAACATATAGATTTCTCAGGAGATAGATAAGGTGGTCAGGTACCCCCATTTCTTTAAGGACTTGCCATAGTTTGTTGTGGTCCACACAGTCGAAGGCTTTTGCGTAGTCAATGAAGCAGAAGTAGATGTTTTTCTGGAACTCTCTGGCTTTCTCCATAGTCCAGCGCATGTTAGCAATTTGGTCTCTAGTTCCTCTGCCCTTCTAAATTCAGCTTGTACTTCTGGGATTTCTCAGTCCACATACTGTTGAAGCCTACCTTGGAGGGTTTTGAGCATAATTTTGCTAGTGTGTGAAATGAGTGCTTGATACTTAGGATTTTGTAAAATCCAAAGAAACAAGACAAAAAACATGTGCCACATTGAAGACTGATTATTATATTTTAATGTAAGCTTTCTTGACAGACCCAGATGAGAACAACTGGGGATTCCACTGTGAACTCTTATTTTTGTTACCATTAATTCACTTCTTATTTATGGTAATTCTAAAACTTGGTGATCTTCAGAGATCCCTTCAAAACAGCCCTGCTCAGGTCTTGCAGATTAAGAGAAACTTTATCTGAGTATATTGTGTAAGTCAAGAATCTGATAAGTTTAAAATTCACTGGGGCTTTAAACCGCCTTTTGATTCGTCCATTTGCCCCCTACATATAAGTTGTTGCTTTGTTACTATGTACCTTCAGGTCTGAACTGGCTTATAGTGACCATAACAGAGCTTTCAGTGTAAGTGAGATATTTAATGAGTGGTTTTTGCCAGTTCTACTCTCCTGGCAAGTTTCCACGGCTGAGCAGGGATTCAAACCCAGGCCTCCGGAATCTTAGTTTGTTACTTAGTCCTGTACCCACTACATCACACTGGGTATCCCAAGTATTAATAACTTTTCTAAATGAGTATTTTAGTTTTCTGTTATAAACTTCCATCTCCCTACAAGTTGGCAATTCTCAGATTCTTAGCTCTCTTTTAAAATTAAAGATGGGGTATAAAGCAGATAAGGGTTGAATTGCACTGCCTACCTATCTTGTAAGACTGCTAGTTCTGTGGACCATTGCAATGCAGTCATATTATTTGAATGTTGGGGTCACATATGTGACTGATTTGAAAATGGCTGTTTTAATTCTATTCTTAATCAGTATCTCGATGAATTAATAAAGGAACATGTGAAGTTTCATAGATTAAATAGTACAGACTTAAGTTGTTGTCACTTCTATATAGCATTTGATATACAGTATAGGTGTGAAATGTAAATTGAGAATGGAGAACAAATTTTCAGCCCAGTCACACATAGCTAATGCCAGCACCTAAGAAAATGAGGGAACAGTTTGTCATTGCTCCTCTCCACCCTGGGAAGGCATATATGAATATTGATCCCTTGAATAATTTTGCATTATCTTCTGTAAAATACTACAAAATTTCCTGTACCAGAAATCTGGAGCTCTTGTGTACTGTTCCGACAGTACTTGCTCATTTCTTTGTGGCAGGACATAGTCTTTTAAGTTTTTACTGACTTTGGACATATTTGGCTTTGCCAGAATTATCTAAAATGTTTGCTCTTTTCCTTCTTTTTAAATGCAGGTTATAGTATGTGATGCAATATATGTTAATCAAATACAGGAAGAATTCAACTGAGATAGCTCGTGCGATGTAGCAGGCAAAGTGTTGGACTAGGATTCAGGAGACATGGATTCAAATCCCTATCAGTTTTGGAAATGTACTGCTGATGGCAATGACAAAAACGCTTATTAAATATCTCACATACATTGGAAGCCCTACTAATATAAATTGGAATTAACTTGATGGTACGTAATATGCAGAGAAATTAAATAATATATATGCAGATTTAACCACAGCATCATATTTATAGATATTGGCCACAATCCAATAGAATAATTACTTTAGCATAAACTGAATAAATTACTGCTTTTGTCAGCGTTTGCTTTTCTTCTCACACACCAAGTCACACAATTGATGTGCAAGAAAAAGTTCAACTGCAGACCTGTATTAGTGTCAATTAGCTGCTGAAATCATGCCAGTGGATTTATGACAGTGGATGTAAGTAATGAGATCGTGGCTAACGTTTTTCCATGTATGATTACAGTGTATGGCCTGCTTGTTACAGCAGATGGAACTGAAAACTGTTCAGTATGTCCTATTCACATAGATTCTCAGATTAATCAGCTTGGTTTTGTTTTTTTTTGAAAAAACACACACCACATAATTGGAACATATGTGTGTTGATACTCCCATTTGAGTATTTTTGAAGTTCTGATCACATGCTTCTACCACTGATGTAAAATGGTTTTCCAACTAATTTGTGTCAGCATGAGAATTCTTGTTTGTGTGACTGTTAAACAGAACAGACGTCCCTTTCCTGACTGCTTTGTTGAGACTAGTTCTTCCATTCAGTAAATTTGGACTACACCAGACTGTCAGAGCATTAATTTGTCAATAGAGATAAAGAGCTTTTATTCTGTTGCTAACATTTTTACCACATTATGTATGTGTTTGTGCTAGAGATTTTAAGGAGTTTCTTATTCGATCAACAGATAACATAAAAGACTGTTAAAATATTAATGAAGAATTTTATTTATTTATTTATTTATTTATTTATTTATTTATTTATTTATTTATTTATTTATTTATTTATTTATTTATATCCCATCTATCTGATCTTACAACCACTCTAAGTGGCTTCCAAGTGCATACATAAAATAACATATAAATATAACACACAAAAAAGAAATTATTACATCATCTAGATAATTATTCAAGATGGGCAAGAAAGAAAGAAAAAAAGAATCAAATATTAACTGGAGGGAAGGCCTATGTGAACATCCATGTTTTTAATTGGTCCTTAAAGATACCCAGCGAAGGGGCCGCGCAAATCACCGGAGGGAGATTGTTCCAGAGGTGAGGAGCTACCGCTGAGAAGGCCCAGTTTCTTGTTTTTTTCCTTCCGGGCCTCCCTCGGCATCAAGCTCCTCAGCCTCACCTCCTGACTCGCTCGGGTGACACAGGTAGACCTTGGTGGGAGTAGGCGTTCCACCAAATATCGAGGCCCTAAATTGTTTAGGGCTTTATAGGTAAGCATTAAGACAAACCCCCAAGACCCATCACAGCACAGAAACATAATGCCCCCAGCCTAAAACCATGCTGCAAAAAAACCCAGAAGTTTTTAAAAAGCAGAAAACAGCACCTTATCTTCCTGCAAACACACACACACACACACACACACTCCGAAGCAGAAAGAGGCAGTCCCAAGTGTCCAACGAAGATGCACACTTTCTAACTGCTGGGGTGAAAGAGCTACAAAGAAGCAGCCTCTTTTGCCACCTACAGTTAGCAATTTGAATTTCCCACCTTTTTCCCCTACCTTTTTCTGTTTGTAAGCGGAAGCTCCAGTCACAAGTAGAAGCAAAATTTTGCGGCCAGAGCTAGTCGTAAGTCAAATTGGTCGTAAGTAGGGACGTAAGTAGGGAAGCACCACTATATAGTGTGTGTGTTTGGGAAAACCATAGTCCTGATTTAATCTCATATATACATACAGTCAATGATGACTACTATTTCCACTTACATTGTAAGTGAAAATAGTAGTCATTATTGACTGAAGTGGGTGAGTTTTCCACTTACCCACTTCAGTAGAAGTGATCAATAAGAAGCAGCTTCTGTCTAGTGTCTAGAAAGAAAGGCTTTTACCTGTGTTACTCTACCTTCCTGATCAAATCTGCCATTTCCCAGAAGGTATTGGGTATAAATTTGTAAATGTGTAAACACAACTCCTTTGTGTGTGCTTTATTCTAGTGATTCAACACAGAATAACTTCGTTTTACATTTGTTCCAAAACAACTTCCAAACCATGTCACAGTGGTGGGTTGTATTTCTTACTACAAGGATAGTAAGAAAAAGTTGCGTTTTTCTAAAAATAATTAAAACAGACTTTGGTCACACCCATAGTCAAGCTTGAAGGCTTGGCTGCAAAACCTGAAAACCAACATTCAGCATGATGGAAACCTGAAGCGCATCTTGAGACCGCATATTTAAATGTTATGTACACTTTTTCTCACAGCCAAGTCATATACTATACTTTAATTGGAATGCAGTGCTGATCAGCCAAAAATTACCTACTACTGTATTTGCTTATTTTGTTGTCAATGTTCTACAACTCCAGAATTTGACTATATATGTCAAAGATAGTCTTTGTTTTTATGTAGCGTATAATTTGTAAGGAAATGCTGAATGGCTCTTGACTCGGTATTAATTTAGCACATCAATGACACAGAAAGAGGTGGAAAAGTGGATGCAGCTGAATTAAGAACCCATAGCATTTTGCTATGAAATTGATAAAGGTTCCCTTGTTGTTTGGTATTCATAATGCCAGTTTTAGTTGATTATGGTATACCGTATCTTTGTGTAGCACTGTTGCTTGCTCTGTTAGTGTTCCATTGAACAAGATTTTGTCATTATGGTGTGCTACCAGAATTACCAGGTGACTTTAAAAATGCTTTGCTTTGTATTCTTCTGTGTGAAGTAGCAAGTGATATTTCTGTACAGTATTAAAATTTAGAAAAAACTCCTGTATAGCAAGCTGCTGTCATAAAATCTGAAGCTTCTTAATATTGTTATTCAAGCTGTCATCTGGTCTATAGAATAAACTGCAGTGGAAGAAGCAGCCTAAGCGTCAGCAGGCCCACCCAGTTATAAAATTTGGAAGCCTTTTGTATTAGGCCTTGAAACTCCAGTGCAATTATATTGGAAAGCTTTTATATTTACTGTAAAATGATGCATCAGGCTCATCTTGAAAAGCAGGTATTAATTGATTAACATGTAGTGGCTTTTGGAAATCTAATACGTTAAAGCTGCAATCCTGCACCATTTTTCGTGGAAAGCTGCTTCTGTGCAGGATTTTCATTTCTCTTTTGGATCAACCTGTGTTGCTAGAGATCATAAGTTGCTAAGCTGTTCAATAATATTGATAAAACAGAGCTATGGCTGATTATGTATCTTGGGAAATAAGCCTTAGAGAAGAAGAAATGGGGTGAGAAAACAATGTTTTGGGCACAGTTGAGTTCAGATGACACCAGCATTTGATATACTGGTGGTAAAGGGGTCTGGATCCGATAGATCTATACTTTTAAAATGTTTTATTTTATCTGTGCAATTGTCTTCAAATGTATTACTTTTACAGTTTGTGTTTTGAATTTTTATAGCTCCTTGGGTATTCTATAAAGTAAGGAAGGAGGTGAAGGCCAGTATCATAATGAGGTTCTGCTTAATGAAAAATCTCACCAAGGTTAAATGTGAGCTTTGCTGTTACATAAGCAGAGGGCAGGTTTTCTTTATGGAGAGCACAGCTTGCACCATGCTAATAATTATACAGGCAACAGGATCTTGTGTTGCTATGCTGGTGGGGCTTTCAGCCCAGCAGAAGCTCAACAGGATGCTGGCCAAGTATTTTATGGTAAACCACTTCTGAGTACTCTACCTAGAAAAAGCTGAGAAGGTTCACCATAACTCAGAATTTACTTGACAGGGCATAATTATTTATTTTCAAATAAAGAACTACTAAAGATAAGGCTCATTGGGTGTCTTTACCCCTCCTGAGTTCTTAAACAACTGTCCCATATTAATAGCTCCAGGAGTGGAGTCCTCTGAAGAGTATATTCTTTATTTTTGTTTTTTAAACAAGAATTGCATGCTCCAATGTTGATTCTGATCTATGGTAACCTTTTCCAGAGTTTTCTAGGTGGTGAGTACTCAGAAGAGGTTTATCATTCTCTTTTGCAGTGCTCTGGGACTCTGCAGCTTGCCCAAGGCCACACAGGCTGGCTGTTCTAGGATACACAGTGGGGATTGAACTCCCAATCTCTGGCTCCACAGCCAGATACCTAAAACATTGAACTACCCAGCCAACTTTAGGTGCTTCCATATTGTCTTTCGGGGAAAAGTCATCTGGAAGTGACTTACAAAAGAGCATTAGAGTCATATGCACTACGCTTCCAAGTGCTTTATAACAAACCCACTTGCCCTGATTCCAACTCAGTAATCTTAATTTTACCCACCCACTTCTAACCCATTCTTTTAATCAAAGTTGTTCCTGTATTTTATACCTTTCTTTGCCGTATCTTCACCTCTCCCCTTGGTCTGATGCCTCAATCTATGGTACTTTGTTTTGGCAGGAGAAAGATTTTGAATTATCCTGTTATTCAGGTACTAGTTATTTTGATTTTGTTTTCCCCAAACCTTGCACAAGTATAGGACAAGCAGTAATTCAACAGCTCATAAAGGTAGATTTGTGCATTAAGGAGGGGCTGCTTCTTCCTGTGATAGAATCAGTGTTAGCAATTGATAGCTAGATGAAGAGTTCTCAGCTGGAGGTCTTAGCTTAGCACAATGGGGAGGTGCTTGATTGCTGCTTCCTTGTCTTCAGAGCTCTGCAGAAAAATAGTTGGATTTGGTCAGTTTAGCCACTGTCTTGGTACAGTATGTGTATTTGTGTCTATACAGTATGTTTATGTGCATGCACATGTATATGTTCTGATTGATATTCCTCCCACATTGCAAAAAGTAGCCACAGGATTCCGGATTGGCAGCTATATTGGTACTACTGTACAGTGGTGCCTCGCTTAGCGAGCGCTCCATTTTGCGATGAAATCGCTTTGCGACACATTTTTTGCGATCGCAAAACGATGTTCCCTGTGGGGGAATTTCCCTTTGCGATGATCGGTTCCCTGCTTTGGGAACTGAGCATCGCAAAGCGACGATTTTAAAACAGCTGATCTACAGTTTCAAAATGGCCGCTGGGTAAACAAAATGGCTGCCCGCTGTTTTCTGGGACGGATTCCTCGCTCTACAGCCACCAAAAATGACTGTGCTATGGATGATCTTTGCTGAACGGTGAGTTTTAAGCCCATAGGAACGCATTAATCAGGTTTTAATGCATTTCTATGGGCTTTTTTATTTCGCATTGCGACGTTTTCGTTCAACAGCGATTTTTGTGGAACGAATTAACATCGCAATGTGCAGCACCACTGTACTGTACTTCTTTTCCTTGATGCCTAAAATGCTTGTGCAGTGGAAGAGGAGAAAGAAGGCAAACTTGGTGTGTGAGCTAGTACCCTTGAGCCATATCCAGCTCTCTGTGTGATGGCATCAGACCTAGGTTCTAACCATTGCATCAGCGTATTTTGCAGAATCAGGAGTTAATGTCTGCACTGAGAGCTGTATAATTCCTGAAGGATAAATTCATCTAACACAAGTAAAATAACTGATTTTTTAATTTTTATTTTTTAGGGCAGCTGAGTTCAATTGCCTTCCCACAACATGAAGAGGCATACCTCCAGCTGACAGTAAACTGTCATCCATGCCTTTTAATTTTTGGACAGAACTGTAATGCAAAATGCCAGTTACTCAACATGCTTTTGGGAGAGAGACTGCTACCTACCACCAAAGTTAGCAGCGAGGAGAATTGCAAAAGGCGTCGAATTCGCTTCACCTATGGAAAACAAACGCGGATCAGTTTAGCTCTACCTGGACAGTATGAATTGGTTCATAAATTGGCAGCTAATCAAGGTAGATGGGAAACAATACCTGAGGAGGACTTGGAAATCCATGAGGATAATGAAGATCTTGCACATCAAATAGCAGAACTGGAGGTTACACTGAATCACACATTGTTACAGGTACTTATGTGAACAGTTGTGATGTATATAGGGATATAGCCTGTTGTACTTTAGCTTATTCAAATGTCAGGTTTTTTCTTAATAATTTTATTGAACCTTATTCCTCTGTTTTGGCTATAACTGAGTGAGATCAATATAAAACTAGAGAGAGTGAGCTCTGGAAATAAGAGGGAGTTTGGCTACATTCTTTAATATTGTTGAGAATGGAACCAGAGGTCAACCAACTTCTTTAAAGTCCACCTACTGCTTCTTTTTGTGAACGACTAAGGTATGGAAGATGGTGTTAATAGCAGAGGAGATAGGAGTGGAAGAAGAATGCTTAATTCTTTTCCTACGGTGGTTTAACCCCTATCATCTTGCTTTTTTTTTTTTTAACAAACTCAGCTTTCAGAGCTGTGATTTTAATTTCTAAGACAATAGCAAGGTTAAAATTTCTATTAAGTTTCTTAGGTACTGTGCATGGTGATACAAAAACCGCAATCAGGGTGACATCCTGGTGTAAAGCAGCTTGTTCCTGGCTTTGTAGCTGAAATGATAGCCAAATATACTAATTAAACTCTGGCTGACACCTTAATTTTGCCCCTCTGTTCTCTGTGTGGGATGGCTTAACAAGCAAAACTGCTCCATAAGTTGTCAGGAAGATATTTGGCACCATTGAAAAGGGGCCATCCCACTAGCCTTCAGTACAAAGATACATATAGCTTGAATCCACTGAAAGTGCTTTCAGCATGCTGCTATAAATGGCATGTGTGTCTTCATCCAGAATTTTGTCTTGTAAATTGCTGTATTCATCTTTCACTTCAAAGTCAGAACTATAGTGTTCCCAAGCTGAAACTAGTGTATTTAACTTGTGATATTTACCTCCTGTATGAGACTCCTGTTCATGGTACCACGTGCCCTAGAGAGCTAGCCTGCCAGTTTGTTCTTGAGTACATCTTTTGTTCTGGATGTTTTTGATATGCAGTAGAGTCAGAAAGTGTGCTCAAACAGTGTTGGTTTTGGTTTTGTGTACTTCAGCCAAATATGTCTGTCCTTATTTATATAGGTTACTTAATGTAAGGCAGCTCAGATATCTTTCATAAACTTTTCAAATAAGTCACAAAGAATTCTTTGTTAGATTTCAGATATATCTAGGGCAAATGAGATCAAAACAGCCACTCAGTCTGATTTATAAGGAATGGAAAACTAAGATGGGTTTTTAAGAGAGAGCCTGCATTAAAACTCTTTACTTACCAATTGAGTCTAAATTCTGGAAGCTAACTTTTAATATCTTAATTATGGAAAAGTTACATGTTTTTTTCATTATAAGGTACTTCAAAATGAAAGAAGAGGCAAGATACAAATATTCACATAGTAAAATAATTGACTGATGTTAAAGTTTAAAAAAATAGTATTAAAAGAAATAATATGTTTACTCCCAGAAACATCTATGTTACTGAATTCCTTCATATACACATATGTCCTCTATAGTCAACAGCAAGAACAAATAAGCAGTAAATAAGTTGTATACTATTGTATATTGTGTTTGTCTACAACTTATGTTCCCTGGTCTAGCAAATTGTCTTGGTCTTCTAATACTAACGTTTTCCCTCTGTGATTTAAGAGTAATCAAAGCTACAGCCAGTTTAAGAACAGTAGAAATTAATGATCACCTATGAATTAGAAGGAGATTACACTTACATAATATCAGTTTGAAAGTACAGTAACCCCAACTATTATTCACAGTGCTATTAAATTTCTATAAAATGATGCAGTCTAATCTTAGGGGAGGAGAGAAGATGATGGGGAAAATGTGTAATATTTATTTTTTTGGGGAGAAATGGTATGCAACTTTTTTTTCTAACATCCTCCACTGCCTTTGACCATGAATTGGAACTACAGAGAGAGTAGTTCTGACATTCTGCACATGGACTTTGTTAGGGTACACAATTTTCTTATTTTTGTTCTTCAAGAGAAGAAAATGATAATGTTCTATGTACTATGTCAAGCTTAAAATGTAGCTCACAGTTGGAAGCCCCTTTATTCTAAATTCATCTCTGTGAAGGAGCTCCATCCTGGATAGTTAAGATGAGCGCATGCAGATCTCTTCTGTGAAATTTTGTCCTCTAAGATAGAATTATTTTTAGAGAAAAATTCTTAGAAAAATGTGCTGCTGCGCCCCCTTCATCCCTCAACTTAAAATAGATAATAAATCAGGCAGAGCCATTTTGCCACTTGACAGGTTGCAGCTGTACTGGCAAATAATATGGGATTTGTTTGGAAGCAAAAAGGATGAATTTAGACTTAAAAAAACTGATGACATGATGCAAAGGCTGATGTGAACTATCCAAGCTCTTTTTGCTTCAGATGCAAAGTCCCGTCCGCCCTTCCCTGCTTACTGATGTTTTTGACTTTTTTAAAGCCGAGTGATCAGATGGTGTTTTTGCTGTGTGATCAGTTGTTTTGTTCTCCAAAAGGATGTGGGTGGTATTTTGGTAATGTATTGAGCTGGTTGTGATGTTTTGAACAGTGGGAACATACGCTTCCATGATTTTTCTCTCTAGCTACTCTGAAGTATTTTAACTGGTTTTTTAAAACAAACTACTGAGTTTAGGGGACTGTGGTATAAGGAGAGGGTAAATAAAGCAATATACTGAAGATCTATACAAAAGATAAAAGAAGGGCAGACTCCTTTGAGGAAGAATCCAAGATGATGAATCTGCAATTCTAGAAAGCGAGATGAAAGTTACTCTCAGAGCACTGGGAAGAAACAAATCACCCTGGTAGATGGCATGTCAGTAGAAATATTCGAAGACTAAGAAGAATATATCTGCCATTATAGAAAACAAAACAATATCCCAGTCCCCAAGGAGATGACAAGATGTGCAGTAATTACAGGACCATTGCTCAAATTTGCCATGCAAAAAAAATGATATTCAAGGTGTTACAACAAAGGCTTTTATATGGAGTGAGAAATGGCAGTTGTTCAAGCTGAATTCCAAAAAGGAGGAGGCACAAATATCAGCCACTACTGAAGTGCAACAAAGAATTTTAGGAGAAGACCAATTTGTGCTTTATATACTACAGCAAAGCTTTTGACTATGTAGATCATGAGAAGCTAATGAGTTGCTCTGAAAGAAATGGGTGTGCTTCAGCACTAAATTGTCTTGATGCATAACTTATATTGTGGATGAGAGGCTAGCATGACAGAATATGGAGAGACAGAATGGTTTCCTTCAGGCAAAAGTGTCAGACAAGGGTGCCTGTTAACTCCACACCTGTTCTATTTGTATGCAGAACGTATCATATGGAAAGCCACACTAGATGCAGAAGGAGTGAAAATTGATAGAAGAATCTAAGATACTCAGAAAAACACTACCTTACTAGCAGAAATCAACAATGACATGAAACAACTTTTAGTGAAAGTGAAAGAAGAAAGTGCCAAAACAGGACTGCAGTTGAACGTTAGAAGACAGAAAACATGACTACAGAATAACTAAATAACTTTAATGTGTTTTTTTAATTACAGTGGGGTCTTGACTTAAGAACGGCTTGAGTTAAGAACATTTTGACTTAAGAACCACTCTCATAGGAAAATATTGACTTGACTTACATACTTAGATTTGAGTTAAGAACTGAAAAAAAACCACGTGGGAGGCAGGGAAAGTGCAAAATGTGAACTTTCAGTTAACTGTTGGCCAGTGAAAAGGGTGCCTGTCTGCTTCCTCACTCCTCCCAGCGTTTAGAGAGTGGATTGGGAGACAGTCTTCGGACTGCCTGGTACTGTACTGCCTGGACTGTATTTTCCCTGCCTTCCCTGAACCTTTCTTGACCTAAGAAAAAAAAGAAACAAATATCCCCCTCTAGTGGTCGAAGGCGGAATAGCAGCTTCCCATTAGTTTCTATGGACGGAAAAGAGCAGATACGGATCAAATGGTTTTCAATGCATTCCTATGGGAAATGCAGATTTGACCTGAGAACTTTTTGACTTGAGAACCGCCTTCCAATACGGATTAAGTTCTCAAGTCAAGACCCCACTGTAATTAATTGCAGAATTCAGCCAAGGGACAGTATTATGTACATCGAGGTAAACAAAGTGATACTTTCTGATGGCCCTTCATTATTTTCCTTTTCCTTCACACCAGCTGTAATTTGTCCTCTTTTAGGCATCCCTCATCTAATCCCAGGTACTCTGGGATAGAACAAGCTCCTCTCAAGCCAGAGGTGGTTCTTCTTAACTTTGTAGGGTGTCTGCAAAGAATGAGGGTAGATCACTGCTTGTATGGTAGATTGGGATACCACTTTTTGGGCAGACTTTTTTCTCACCTAAATACATGACGGTTCAAGCATAATTAATTTTGCAATTAACTAAGGTGAGATCTTCAGGGGAGAGGTATTTATACAGAATTAGCAAAAACATCAGTTTACTGGAATGAAAAAACATGCATACTGCCTGTTAGGATATGTTTCTGCATAGCAGTGGTCTTGTCTGTTGTAGCACTTGCTTTGACACTGTGGTCTTTCAAATGCAGAAACATGGCCACAACCCCAAACCATTTGATTTTTCGCGAAGGCTTTCACGGCCGGGATGCTGTCCTCTGAAGATGCTGGCCACAGAGACTGGCGAAACGTCAGGAAGCACAACCTTCAGAACACGGCCAAAGAGCCTGAAAAACCCAGAACAACCATTTGATTTTATTTTAGTGGAAGCCTTGGGAGTTCTTTAACTTCCCTGTAGAAAATTTTATGGATTGCTTACTCATCTTACACTTTTCTGCAGCATACATGCCTGCTGCAAAACAAACTTCCTGCTCTCTTTGCCCCTTTATATGGTAAATTTCGGTCTTCAGCAGTGAAACTAGATGATTGATGAACCTGGCCTTTGAACAGCTATGCTTTTACATATAGGGGTCTCTCTTGGAAGAGAGGGAGAGAAACTAATTTAGACCAGCGATTTAGAATTTGGAATAGTCTCCTGGATTACGCTGTGGTATCTGACTACCCAGCTGCTGTTGCCAGGTGCATAGGCAAAATTCTCTTACCTGATTATGCTGGCATAACATAAATGGCATAATATTTGGAGGCAAATTGCCTGAAGTTAAGAAATTACGAATAGTATCTGTTTCATACTGAATTGTAGGACTGAACATTCGACTGATAAATGTCTACAATAATGTCTTAACATGGGGCAATTTGCTTGCAAAGGTTACAATATTTACATAGCTACGCAACAAGATTTTGGCCACAAAGATACAACAGTTTGTCTGTATGGTCCATGTAGGAGAACATATATTTTTTAATGTGTGCACAAATAACCTTGCCCATTATGGCTGACTGACTCAAGATAAAATAAGGTGAATGAAATGCTGAGCTGAAGATTGTATATGTTAGGTATAAAAACCAAAATTAAAATAAAGGATATTTGCAACAGAGAGGATCAGTTGCCATAGTAATACGTTTTTATCTTCAGTCTGCTGAAGATGTTACTAATATTAAAGCTCAAGATTTTAAAAGCAGTTTTAGGGTGTTCCAACCTAACGACTGGTTTAAAAAAGAATAAATGAAACTTAACATTGAGAATAATACCAAATCAAAGCTCATTGTAAGTTCATTATGTATAGATTGTATAATTTCTGTGTTTGAGGTTAGTTGGGAGGGTTCAAGTTTGCTCAAGGGTTGCCTTCTCAATTCATGTACCTACTTTTTCATATTATGTTTCTGAGCTTGGTTATTTCAGTGATTTGAAATGCCTACTAATTTCTCCCCTTCTTAAGAATTAGCAAGTGTCTCAAATGAAATTGTCTGTGAAGAATTCTTAAAGAATTCTGAAGAATTCCACACATCGTCCTCATGGTTGTCCGGTCCGTGTTGTATCTATGTAGTACATGCATGGATTGATAATGTCTTGATCCTCTTCCCTATTGTGTTTAAGGCTTTTTCATGCCATGTTGGTTTTTCTTTTTTCTTTTTTTTAAAGGAAGGCTTTAAAATGAGAGGCTTTAAACCAAAAGATAAGTAGGGTCACCAAATGACTTTGAAAACTGATCACATGACTTTTCCCCTTAATTAGTAATTCAGTGCAGTTTGAATATGGATTGGGTAAGGAGATCATAAAGATACTTCTGGATATATGCATGTCCAGAGATTGCCCTGGCTTTTCATTTTGCCAAATGAAAAAAAATCCCACCATCGTTTTATTTGTATTTTCTGACTGTAAACATATAGGCTCTGATTTTAGTTATGTGTACAGTGGTGCCCCGCATAACGGGCGCACCGTTTAACGACGAATCCGCATAGTGATGTTTTTTTGCGACTGTTTTTGCGATCGCATTGCGATGTTTTAAATGGTAAAACATCGCTTTGCGACGATCGGTAAGCTGTTTCGCTTACCGATTTTCACATAGCGATGTTTTCCTAACAGCTGATCGGTGGTTCCAAAATGCCCACCGGGTTAAAAAAATGGCTGCCTGCAGTGTTTTCGCGACCATTCCTCGCTTACCGGGCAGCGAATATGGCGGCCATATGGAGGATTCTCGCAGAACGGTGAGTTTTTTGCCCATAAGAACGCATTAAACATGTTTTAATGCATTCCTATGGGCTTTTTTGTTCCGCATAGCAACGAATCCGTATAGTAATGATTTTTCCGGAACGGATTATCGTCACTGTGTGGGGCACCACTGTATATCAAAGAAGGGGGAAAACCCATGGGTGCACATACACACCTATTTTGGTCTCAATTTTATGAGATAGAAAAGCACTTGCACAAATTAGAAGATGATCATTCAGAAAGAGCATCACCAGTGTCATTGCCAAATCAAATACTCTATCACCAAAACAGACAATTTATGACAGGGTGGGGGGAAATAATGTACAGTATGTTGTCATCTTTGCACGTCGTAGTAGGCCACATCTCGGAGGCATTGTTTTCTGTGTAATACAAAATGAGGAGAATTTCTCTTTAAAGATTATGCTTGCTGTTTCAGATTTTGAGTATTTGTTATTACTTTTTAAAACCAATCTACTGTACTTGATAAGAGATACCTTCTGCTCAATTGAAAACCTCATTTTTGGAAGGTTAGAAAGTGACTATGTACTTCCTCTGAAGCCACATGCTTAAATCCTACAAGATTTTTGAAAATAACTAATTTTGTGAGAGTATGTTGTGGGGAATGTGAAATCTTTCCCTGAAGTACAAATTTAATCTTTGATATTGACATGCATCACTTCATTGAAATGAAAATATTCATAAAAGCCAGTTGCAAAAATAAATTTCCAGTTTGAGGTCTTGCTTGTTAAAAGAGTTCTTTGACAAACTGTTCTTGCATAACAGTTCTCCTGTCTTATGTATGGAAATAGTAGATACTAGAAGGAAGCCACTGATAAAGCGTATCTAGCAAGAATACCTAGAAGGGTTACTGCTGTCCAAGCAAGATTAGTTGTTCAGGCTGAGATTTATCTTGTCTAATTCTTTCCCCTTTACCACTCTCGATAACAACATTGGCTACCCCCTTTGCTTACTGCCATAGGAGTGAGTCATCTTGCATGGTGAATGTTGAGTTGCACATCCAATTTTGCATTTAGCTTGCACTCTTGTTTGATTGCATCAGTTTTCATGTTTCCATGCTTGAGAGTCTCATGACAGATAGCCAAGCTACAATTAAATATTTATTTGGCAAACTGCAGAATGAGAGTTTTGAAAAAGCTGTAGCTCTGTTGGATAGTTGAAACTTTCTAAAAATACATGCACGTTTACCAAGGGACACACTGGCAATGACTTTATAAGTTACTAGGATGACTTTGTCAACAGTTGAAAGGTCTTGCTCATGACTTGGCTTCAGTTCTTTGATTTTCGGGAATCCAAACAGTTCATTGAGTATTGTTCTAAAGATTACTCCCTCATACATCACTGATGCTTAAAAAAAGATGCCTGTGAAATAGCTCTAGATTTTTCTGATGTTCTTACCAGTTTCTCTCCCTACTCACTTTCCATGAGAGCAATATCAGGCAGTGAGCCATTCTAAGAGGCAATGGTGTGTTCTGAGCCAGAAGTTCATTCAAATAGAACTTTTGGCTCAAAGTTGTAGCTTCAGGTTTAACGTGTTCTAGAATGGTCTGTAATTCTTAAGATTTTGTTTATTTTTTAACAGTGTGGACAACTTGGCCTAAGTCTCTCATATTATTACAAATTCAGTATTATGAACATCTCTGCCTCAGTCCTCACAGCATTATGAACTGTTCAGGATGAGAGTTGTGACAGTGTAGAAAAATACCTTGCACGTGTATGTGTCTGGTTTCTGCCAAAGAGCATATTGGAAGTGCTGAGTGTGACTAGGAATCTGTGTAATAAATTGCTGTACCTGCTGTAAAATAAAATTGTATATTTTAAACTTCAAGAAATATCAGTTTGGAAATTCAAAAGGCATTATGAAAATTCCACTGTTCGTGTACTTGTAAAACAATCTCTGTTAAAGCAGCACAACTCAATTTACAGAATATTAAATGTGTGCTGTGATAGGGTAAATAGGAGGTATTAGAGAGGTTCTGAATTCAGCCAAATATGAATTTTAGAGGCAATACTTGAATTTAAGGCAAGTTAACAATTAAGTTTTCATTGAAATAATATGAGGCTGTCTGGACTATACTATTTCTGACCACAGCCAGAGTTTCAGACAAAAAGCCTTCATAAATTTCCTTCCATGCACGAAAGCAAATGTTGGGGGAAATGGTTTTAGGCATGAATTTTTTCATCATGTGCTAAGGTTTTGTTCTAGTTTTGCTGCTTCTCTGTAGGAAAGTTACTATACAAGAGGCCTCACCTACAGTTTGAACCATAGATATTATGTGTAAGTATACCACCTCACTGAAAACTAGAGCATCTTAAGGGCGACACTGCTCAGTTGCTTCAGTAGATAGTATTGCAGAGTAAGAAATTATTCCTTTCATCATTTTATTGATTGGTTGGTTGGTTGGTTGATTGATTGGGTTTCTATCCCGCCCATCTAGACCAAAGGTCTACTCTGGGCGGTTAATATAGTCTGAGATGAGATAATTTCCTTGTTGTGATCTCCTGTTCATTCTCCGCACTGTTGATTATGTTTTTAAAAAATAGCATAAAGGGAGAAAGCATTTGGGATACAGAGAGACATGAACACACCCACTTCTCATATGGCAGGTGTGCACTTTCTCTCTCATATTTTCAACAAAAATATTCTTTGAAAGGCAGCTTTTGTTTACAGTCTTCTAACATTTGTATTGAAACTAGGAGAAGTAGGCTGCTTTCTGTGGAGGAGAGCACAGTGTTGGCTAAACTCAAATTCACATTAACTTTAATTTTAAAACCCTGGTGCTTTGCTATCTTCAGGAAGTGGATATGGTGGTAGCTCCATGTCGAGGATTCCAGTCAGCAGAAGTCACTTTAGAAGAACACATGAACAATGTCCTTCCAGTCATCACTTTTGCCATCAGTGAGACAGAACTCTCAGCACTGGATGTGAATGAACTGCAAGCGATTAAAGAGAAAGTCTCTCTGCCTGTCTTCTTTTTCAAAGTGCCAGATTTGGGAGTTGATCTGGGAGCCCTTCAAAATGCAAATGAAAAGTCCTCCCTTTATCAGCAGTTGCTGGATTTAGACTACCTGAGTACCAACCACTGTAGCTGTGGAGCTCCCAGCTCTGATGCCAAAGCCCAGAGCATGTTGGTAGAACAATCGGATAAGATCCGTCTGCTTAGCACTTTTGCCAGGCAGGTGCTGCAGAAACACTTGGTGGATGCAGCTACCATCTTGAACATAGTACATTGCCGTTGCCTGGACCTCTTCATCAATCAAGCCTTTGACATGCAGCGAGACCTGCAGATCACTCCAAAGCGTCTAGAATACACGCAGAAAAAAGAGAATGAGCTGTATGAATCTCTGATGAATATAGCCAACCGCAAACAGGAGGAAATGAAAGACATGATAATTGAGACACTTAATAACATGAAAGAAGAGCTACTGGAAGATGCCGCTAATATGGAATTCAAAGGTAACTTTCACAAAAAAAAACCCCCAACATAATAGAACCTGACTTTCAAGTATAAGCCACTTGTTAAGGGAACTTAATTTTGCTTGTTTATGTTTATAAATCTTATCATCTCTTTCATGGTGAATTCCATCCTTGTCCAGATGTAAAATAATCCATCCACATAGTTCTTCTTGACATGACGTAAGCCATGCCTTGCTCTTTGTGAAATATCTTGCTTGCAAATCAAGTGAACATGCTGTTAGGTATGTAACTTCTAGTCATAAAGTTAACCCCCATCTGGCTTTTGTAACCATTTCCATATGGCTAAAGAATGTCTAAAAATATAAAAGAACACTTTCTAAACAAGGCTTCTTTTGTTATAGTGTGCAAGCGTTATTATTATTATTTTTTGGGCTATTTTATTTTGTTTGCGAACTCATTTTCTTAATGTCTCTTTATGATGATTTTTTCTTTGCCATATTTCATTTATGCTTGCTGGTTTAAAATTTCTGGGCATTCTAAGGCATGTAGCCAGAGAATGCTAGTATAATTGCCAAATCAACTATCCATTGCCTGAATGGCACTAGTATAGGAGTAGAACAGTAAATAGCAACTGACTCATCCACAAAAAAAACCACCCCCAAAATATCAGTCTTGTGACCCGGGTTTGCTGTTTACAGTATTTGTGCAGGAGTCGTGAGAAATATGTCTTCAGGCAAATGCAAATTCTTGATTTTTCTTCACATGGTCACATTCATGCATTATGGCTTTGCTACTTTGAGGTAGTTAATGGTGTTGCAGGAAGAGAAAGAATAGTGATTTACATGTGGTTATTTTAATAAACCGCTGGATCTTTGGACTTCATTAATTCTTGAAAAATGTAAAGATAAGTCTGTCTTCTATATGTAAGGTTTCTTTAAACAAAGGATAGCTGCAAAAATAATGACAGGGCATTCTTCTGCAAACATAAAGTGTTCTCTTTTTAAAATATTAACCGATCTGCAATATAGCAGATTTCTGCAGCCATAAAGCAAAGCAAAGCGTGCTGCTTATATACCGCTCCATAGTGCTTCAAGCACTCTCTGGGCAGTTTACAAGTTAATTATGCAGGCTACACATTGCCCCCCCCCAAGCAAGCTGGGTACTCATTTTACCCACCTCAGAAGGATAGAAGGCTGAGTCAACCTTGAGCCAGCTACCTGGGATTGAACCCCAGGTCGTGAGCACAGTTTTGGCTGCAGTACAGCAGTTTAACCACTGCGCCACAAGGCTCTAAAAGCTAATGGGAAAATGCATATTAACATGTAAGGAAACTAGTAGCATAATTTGAAACATATTAATTGAAAAGTAAGCCTTCATTGGAACTTACTTTTTAGTAAATACTTAGGATTGCTCTCTTTAAGATTTATCACTTTTTTCCCTCTTTCTGTAACAATAACACATTATGCCTTTTGAAAAACTGAATCACGTTTAAGGAATAAATTAGTAGTTCTTGACTCACAAAGCTAATGCACTGGATTTTATGTTTTAAATTCTATGTGAGTAGACTTCAACTCTGTGAGCAAGTTCTTATGTGAAATTCTTTATCATTTTCCCATGATCTGTAAACAATGTTAGTCTAACACTTATTGCCGTTAGCATTTAGACCAGCCATTCTCAATATTTTCCCCCCATGACACTTTTAGGAGCTCTTCTAAGGTTCCAGGACCCATCTCAAACAATGCTACAGCACAAACAGATGAAGGAGGTGGGGAAATCAGTATGTTCCTCCCTTCAAATATGCCAGGGCCCCCTTTGGGGCCATATGGGCTGCACTGAAAATGACTGTTTGGACTACAAGTATGTTGATCCAAGTGAACAAGATGAGTCTGTCTTGAAAAACATCTCTTGAACATAAGTCTTATAACTGAAATCTAGTAGTGTGATTCATCCATCCAGTTTAAACACTTTTAACAGTCTAATGCTGTACATGCCTATCGAGAAATAATTTCCATTGAATTTAATTGGATGTGTGCTCAAAAAAGTGGCTGTCAGGCTGAATTAAACGGGGAAGTGCTAAACAAATGGTCAACCTCCCATTGACCCTAAGGCAGCATTTTGTGGGCTTTCTGAATAGAGTATTTCAGAGGAAAACCAGTGTGGATAATGAATGCACTGGAAAACTTTCATTGTACCCAAGCTACTGCATTAAATGCTGTATACATTTTATATGGGTATTTATACTGGGATCATAATGGTATGTGTTACCTATATAATGTTGATTCATTTTTCTCTTCTCCACCTTCTCCTACCCAGATATTATAATTCCTGAGAATGGAGAGCCTATTAGCTCCAAAGACATTAAATGTTGCATTAAGCAAATCCAGGAACTGATCATTTCAAGGCTAAACCAAGCAGTGGCCAACAAACTAATAAGTTCTGTGGATTACCTGCGTGAAAGCTTTGTAGGAACTCTGGAACGATGTCTGAAGAGTCTGGAGAAATCTCAGCAAGATGTTTCAGTTCATATTACAAGCAACTATTTAAAACAGGTAAAGTAGCACATACAGTGGTGCCTCGCTAGACAGTTACCCCGCATGACAGTTTTTTCGCTACTGACTTTTTGTGATCGCTATAGCGATTCGCAAAACAGTGATTCCTATGGGGGAATTTTGCCGGACAATGTTTGGTCCCTGCTTCGCAAACCGATTTTCGCTAGACAACAACTTTGACAGTTCCCTCCATGGTCGCAAAATGGATGTTTTCGGGACCTAAGCTTCACAGGACAGCCATTTAAACAGCTGATCAGCGGTTGGCAAAGCGGCTTTCCTATGGACGATCTTCGCTAGACAACAACGATTCTTCCCCATTGGAATGCATTAAATAGGTTTCAGTGCATTCCAATGGAGAAATGCTTTTCGCTAGATGATGATTTCGCTAAACAGCGATTTCAGTGGAACGAATTATCATAGTCTAGCGAGGCACCACTGTATAATTGGTAAGTTATAATCTGTTTTTACAATGCTGACTGCAGACAGTATTTAGAAAAAGTAATGAAGTTGATGGAGGAAGAATTTAGTTCTTTGCTATATCAGCCCAAAAATCTTACTGCTTTAAGTAATAGTTTGAGGAAATATGATTACAGATGATATCTCTGTTTCCAAGGTATTCAATGTTTTTCTTAATCCATGTAACAGGCAATAATTTCTGTTTGAATATCTAATTTAACACATTTTCTGCTTACAGATTTTGAATGCAGCCTACCATGTTGAAGTAACTTTTCACTCTGGTTCAACAGTATCTAGAATGCTGTGGGAGCAGATTAAGCAGGTATTAAATATTTTTATAGTAGGATGCTCAAAGTCATCATAATGGAACTTGGATCTTCAGTAGATCTTTTTGTTTCCAGTCATTCAAATCTTTGTACACCAGCCTAATTTATAAAGTTGTACTTCTGTCATTTGTGGTGTCCACAAGTATCCCACAGTGGAATAAAGGCTAGCTAGTATGGAAGGTGATCTGCTAAAATATGGCAGGTGTGTGGCAGGCAAGAAGAAAATGTTGTTCTTGTACCTCTTAGTACCCGGATGTTCCAATTTACAGGTGTCTGGGTAATACACTGCAGATTAATACGATAGCTGTTTTTGCTTCTTTAGATAATACAACGGATTACTTGGGTGAGCCCACCAGCTATTACTACAGAGTGGAAAAAGAAAGTAGCTCAGGATGCCATTGAAAGTCTTAGTGCATCAAGACTGGCCAAGAGCATCTGCAGCCAATTCCGGACAAGACTGAATAGTTCTCATGAAGCTTTTGCAGCCTCCTTGAGACAGGTCAGTTTGACAGAAAGAGAACTGCAGAGCATAAGGATGAGCAAACCTATGTCAATTTTTCAGGTAACATGAAGGACAAAGCCTGTTGGGTCATTCTTCCCTCTTTGCTACTCAGAATAACCCTTCAACACTACTTTGTATCTCCTGGTCCTCTTAAAGCTGGCAGAAATAGCTGTAATAGCACATCAGTGCTTCTTCCTTGGAAAGCAACTAGTGTGGCATTGTGACCTTTGCTTCCTGACATTCAAAAATGAGAAAGAGGGAAGTGATAGTACTGTCATGCCCTTTCTCCAGCTACAGAAGCACTAGCAAATAAGCATCAGAGCATTTGTGTGGTGTGCTTACTTTAAAGCACTAAATGAACCAATTACCACAATGTTCTGAAGCTATGGAAACAACTGGAAAGAGGTGCTGTATATCATCTGCTTTATCTCAGGTAATTTCTCCAACTTCTGATGTCTTCTAATTTAGGCTAATCTGGCAACTCAGGTTTTGGGATACCACTCATGAATTGGAGAAGCTGACCAGACAACTAGAGTGTTTACAGCTGGTCTGTGATGCTACAACAAAGCTGCTATATTTTGATTTTGTTGAATTATTTTTAACTCATCCTGTGCCATTGCCAAAGTTTCTTCCCCTTTAGATTTGTAGCATTCTTTGTGAACTTGGTAAAATGCTCATAGAGTGGGAGTTATGGGAATTTATCTATAGTCTACTATCCATTCTAATCCTGAGCTCCCTAGGTATGAAAGAAACCTATGATCGTTTCCTTCACACAAGGAAAGAGATGACCATGAGTGAGGCATTTATTGTGTAATGTTGGTGAACACACATGTTTATGGCCCAATCTATGGTAACCCTGGTAACTGTAGTACATCCATTGATGCAGTGGAACATAAGTGTTTTCTTACCAAAGTTCGATTGATTCAATGAGCCTAATCTAATTGGATCAGTTTGCAGTCTTAAGTGTGTTAAATTAAATATGTTGAACTTCTCCTGTCTTGCCTGTACATTTGAGAATCGTATACATTTGCTCTTAGAACATTGTAACCTTCCCTTTGAAAGTTGCATATCTCTCCTTCAGCAGGCAATCACTCAAAGGGGCAGTATAATATATATACAATGACGTGTAGCCACACCATTTGCAATTCCCTAGAGAGTACTATAGGTGGGGGGTGGTAAACATGAGATATACCTAATATGCAGTCTCTTCAAGGATTCAGATGAGATCCCTGACACCAGGGATTTAGAAGAAATGGAGGAAATGCTTCTTTTCTCAGAGGTAGCTTCTCAGAAGTAACTAGAAGAACATAATGGGTGTTTTAGAAAAGCACCAAAGTGGCTTTAAAAGCAGTTGGTGCACTAGCTTTCTCTTGAAACCATGAAGGAAGATCTATACTGATTCACGGACATTGATTTTTATCAACTCCCCAAGATTGGAGATTCTGGTCGCAGTGACCAGATAGGCGGGGTATAAATGGAATAAATAAAAATAATAAATAAATACAGAAAATTTGGTTATATTTCCTCCCTTTTTTTACAGTACAGTATCAGTCTGCCTATTTAAATCATGTTCAGATAATATAGTTAGAAGACCAGAGAAGCACATTGTTTCATAAGCACATTATCTAGAATGGGTCAATAGAAATATATTCCTAACAAGCTTATTATTTTAATCTAGAACAGTGTTTAATTCTTTAGCAAGTTAAAAATGGAGAAGTAGCTTGTAGAAAAGATATCTAGATGCTATTTACAGGAGGACAAGGCTGTGCTGAAATTTGTCGTTATGTCTTGTTAGCTAGAGGCTGGCCATTCAGGCAGGCTGGAGAAGACAGAAGATCTTTGGTTGAAAGTGCGAAAGGACCATGCCCCTCGTCTTGCCCGCCTTTCATTGGAAAGCAGATCCCTGCAAGATGTTTTGTTACATGGTGGGTATTACCTCATTTATTCTTCCATTTACTGATCACTTTCCTCAAATTCTCCTAAATGCATTCTTGTTGTAGAAATATATTGGTTTGGGGTTGCAGTATACCATACCCAATATATGCTCATAGTATTCATGCAGCCCTCTGTTGACTCTAAAAATCTGCACTGAAGACCTAATGGACTCTTGACCAGGTGAGATATGGTGCCTTCCCCAACAGGAAGAAGGGGGGGCTGCAATAAAGATGGTCTACAGCACTGGTTCTTAACCTTGGGTTACTCAGGAGTTTTGGACTGCAACTCCCAGAAGCCTTCACCACCAACTGTGCTGGCTGGGGTTTCTGGGAGTTGCAGTTCAAAAACATCCGAGTAACAAAAGTTAAGAACCACTGATCTACATACAGGATACCTCCTTCTGCTTACTTCCATTCACATTTGTTGAAAAACAGCCATGACCGTTGCTTTATTTTTTGGTGGGAACTGGTTAACTGTTTAAAAAAAAAAGAGTCATGTGGGATTTTCCCTTGATGCCTCTTTGTGAAAAGTATCTTGACCACTGCCATTTAGCATTGAGGCTGCCTGTTGCTATGTAAAGTTTGGCATCCTCTTTCCTGCTGGCAAAGCAGCATGATATTGTGCAGCATATCCTGGCATTTTGAATTATGGATGCAGCACAGTATTTCAAAGTCATAAACAGGAGGGTTTTTTTTTTTGGAAGAATTTAATTTCCTGGATTTTAAGACAGAAGTTTGAGTATACATACCCTAAACACAGATTCCAGCAGAAAGTTCCCTCATGTGGAATTACCCAGTGCTACAAATTGAGCACATGATCTGTGCTATGGTTACTGGAGGAGGACAGACGCAAGAACACCTGGGATGTGGCTGTATTCCCTTTGTGCCAAAATATTTTGGTCTTCATGAAATGGTGAACAAAGGTGTAAGTGAAATGCATGCAGTGGAGAAACATACACACCCTTTAACCTCTCAGATGAACTAATGTTGTCATACCTGCTTCACAGAATGCAGACTCGAAAGTTGTGTTTTAATTTCCATACCCTTTCCTTGACAGGGTGCCTGAGGAAGAAAACCTATACTGAATGAAAAACTCTACAAACATGCATGTTTTCCAAAAGATGTCCCCTTGCCTTTTGACATTTAAAAAAAAGGGGGGGGATGGCTCAGAGTTAACAAATATTGTCACTGGAAATCAGGGTCAAAATCATTCATACTATGTAAAAGAAAGACAGGGAGAAAGAATAAACTCATTTGAAATGTGGTGTTGGAGGACAGAGCCTTACAGATAGCACAGGCAGCCAAAAAGGCAGAAAAGTGGGTGCATCAGGTTGAGCCTAAAAACTCACTGAAGCAAAAATGAGTCAATTGAGCTCGTCCTACCATTCACATACAATGGAAATACAGAAGTGACCAAAATAGACAGTATTGCTGTAATGGAGGGGTAGTTAGGAAAAGAAGAAGACCTAACATGAGACATTGTCTCAAGAAAGGAAGCCACAGCTGTTAGTTTGCAAGACCTGAGCAGAATTTATTGGAAAAGACAATATTGCTAAGAAGTGTGGGCAGTAGGACATAATACAAGATGTTGTTGGTTTGTAAGATCGGAGCAGAGTTGTTAATGTTGCAAGTTATAAACTCATGTAGTCACTAAGCATCTGAAATGACTTTCTGAGACATAAAATCTTCAGAGTTTTTTTAAAATTACCAAACAATTATATAGTGACAAGATGGGTGGAATGGTTGAGCATATGACAGACTATTGGCACCAAAAGCCTGCTGACATCATGTAATACCATGTCCAGCCATAAAGCAAAAAATGGTAATTTCACAGCTTAAATGAGTGATCTGAATATTTGTTTGTTATTGTTTTTCTTAATATCTTTTAAACAAAGTTTACAACCAGACACAGAATCCCTTTGCAAGCAAGCATGAATCTCTGTTTGGCCAGGAAGCTAAAAATTCAATTGGGTCCTGAATGCATAGCATAGGCATCCTTCAGTCTCGAGAGACTATGGTAACATGCTCTGAATCGAGGAGTGTCCTCTCCAGAGCATGAAGCCTGGGTAAGGTAATATGGAGGATAGGCTGTTACCCAAGCAGCAGATCCCCCCTCTCCACATTGCTGAAATGGTCCAATGGAAAGGCAAGAGCCAATACAACTGGTTCCAGCAATGTCGCAGGAGTTGGCAGAACGACACGAGCTGCCTTCGGGACTCCAGCTCCGGATTTTGCCTCGAGGTTAACTCCTGAAGCCTTTTCCATGAGTGGATATAGCCACAAGGCAGTGGAGGTTTGAAATCGGAGTTTTCCTTCTCCTAGATGGGCTGCCTTCCATGGCTGACGAGACAGGTTTAAATATTCAGATTGCCCTAGCCCAGGAGTTGATTTCCTCTTTGAAATCTTGTTTCAAGGGCCTTGTCTCAGAAATTCTGAGGAAGCACTTGGGGGGGGGGGGCAAACACAACAGTATTGTTTTTTTCTAATGCAGAAATACTCTGAGTATGCCTTACAAAATTGTATGCTAATCCCTTGAAGAGGCAAAATATCCCCCATTCTGAAGGACTGTCATTTCATTACTTTCTTTAAAGCAAACCTGCTTCTTGACGTTTTAAAGAAAACTTGTGTTTTGACTGTTTCTGTGACGTTTCATTGCCCTAGGTTTCCAAATATTTCCCTTCACAACAATGAAGCTGCATCTACTTTGCAAAGCTCTGTTCCACACATGCTCAATGTGATGAAAAACCACTGTTTTTGTCTCTTAGACCTTTTTTGAGGATCACTATTTTTATTATTATTTTTCAAACTAAAAAAGTCAGAAAAAAGACCAAAAAAGAAAATGTAATTAACGTTGCCAGTATTTTAGCTACTGCAAGCTGGGTTCTTTCCAAGTTAAAAAGGCAGATGTTGTTTTGTTTGTTTGTTTGTTTGTTTATTGTATTTATTGTATTTATTTATTGTATTTATACCCCTCCTATGTAGTCATTTCGACCACTCTAGGCGGCTTACAAAATAAAGTTGTTGTTGTTTAGTCATTTAGTCATGTCCGACTCTTCGTGACCCCATGGACCAGAGCACGCCAGGCTCCCCCTGTCCTCCACTGCCTCCCGGAGTTGGGTTAAATTCATGTTGGTCGCTTCGGTGACACTGTCCAACCATCTTGTCCTCTGTCGTCCTCTTCTCCTATTGCCTTCACTCTTTCCTAACATCAGGGTCTTTTCTAGAGAGTCTTCTCATGAGATGGCCAAAGTATTGGAGCCTCAGCTTCAATTTTTTAGAACTACCATAAGTCAAAAGAGACTTATTGGCACATAATTATTAAAAAATGTTTTAAAAGGAACATAAAAGAAGCAGCAGGAGGCAGCAGAATTAATACAGTGAAATCAAACTACAGCTTAATATTTGCAGAAGCAGGGGAGCACATAGCCTTTAGAAATTGCATTTTAGCAACAGAGACCAGTATCCTGTTGCACACCTCCACCAGCAGATGGGGCGATGTCACCAGCAGTGGCAGATGGTTGCTCATTAAAAAGTACTTGCTTTGATTTCAGTTTTCATGCAAATTGTGTGGAACAGGACAAAGCCTTGTGCAACCTGAAATTGAAGGAAGAACTGTTTAACTAGAAGTAACCTGTTTCTTTTGGTGACAGGACTCCTAATATACCGCCTACAAAACAGGATTTGCTTATTTAGTATACCTCTTGCATTTAAAAGCAGCACGCTTTGCTTTTAAATATTGAGACATTCCCCCAAATGGAATTTTGAGCAAAACATGAAGGATGTATATAAGAGCATATACAGAAGCATATAAAATGTGTCCTCTGATAAACTTTTCTGTGTTTCAGGTAAACCAAAGCTAGGCCGTGAGCTGGGCCGAGGGCAATATGGAGTGGTGTATTTGTGTAATGCCTGGGGGGGCCACTTCCCATGTGCACTGAAATCTGTTGTGCCACCAGATGAGAAACATTGGAATGACCTTGCCCTTGAGTTTCACTATATGAGGTATGAGGTTGTGGACTAGTGATGACTACGAAGTAGCTTGGAAGACCTGTCTAAAAAACCAAAACAATCATTTAATTGACTCTGGCATCAAATTGTCCTAATGCAGGGATCTCCAAAGTATGGCCCGTGGGCCACATTTGGCTCACCTTGCTTTTTTATAAGGCCTGTGTGTGCGTGTGTGAATGACACAAATTAGGGATGCTTGATTTTGTTTTATAGCCCAACTAACCTCTGTCCTAGCAAAGTTTATATTTCATAATTCTTCTGTTAAGTAGTATCTAAAGTATTAGAGGTTGGCTGATTTTGGAATCTGGCTGCATAGCTAGAGGTTGAGGATTTGATTCCCCAGCCCGATTGGCCTTGTGCAAGTTGCACAGTCCCAGGGTACCCAAAAAAGAAAGGAATGGTAAATACCTTCTAAGTACTCACTACCTGGAAAACCCTGGAAAAGGTCACCATAAGTTGGAATTGACTTCATGGTATGCAATTATTATTATTAGAAGGTCTGCTAGAAGATGAGACTGTGCATTGTAATGGAATACTCCTTCCATGATAGAGAATGTGTTACATTTAAAAAAAGTGTAAAACAGTTACGTGTTTTGCACATATTTCTAGCACGAGAGGTTAAGGAAAATTATATTAGAATCTTTTGAGTAATATAGAACTGCTTGTGGTGTCTTCTTTTTCTGTCATTACTGTGGGGGGGTGGATTCTAAGAAGGGAACTAGGCAGAATTTACACCCATCATTGCCAGTTAACCTTGGAAATTGTATAAAATCTTTCCCTAGGTCTTTGCCAAAGCATGAGCGATTAGTAGACCTTCATGGATCTGTGATAGATTATGGTTATGGAGGAGGTTCCAGCATTGCTGTTCTCCTGATAATGGAACAATTGCACCGAGATCTCTACACAGGATTAAAGGTGAGAAATAGAACATCTTGAAAGGAAAATTGACCTGGTGTCTAATTATCATTGCTGAATGTTCTTGCATGCTTGTGACTAGAAATAATAACATGGAAGTGTGTTCTTTTTGGAACAATGAAAGTCTGGTTCTCCCTGCTCCGGCTCAGAGTTCCAGCCATTCTTAAACCTTGTGAGCTCCTACTTAGGCCTCCTGTCAGGAGTGAAGCTGAATAGAGGAGAGGGAGAAAAATACAACTTTTGGTTGTATTATACCATGCATTCCCATCCTCCTGAAATCTTTCCCCACCATGCATAGTAGTGCTAAAGGGCTTAGGTATTGGTCCTTGTATTTGGGTGGGTGAGGGGAGTGTTCTAGAAAGTGGGAAAAGGACATAGTAACTTTCCTTTCATCCATTCTGAAACCTTCCATGTACTCTGAGGAAGACAGTGCTTTCTCTCTCTGGGGGTATATTGAGATGGACATCATGCGTCCCATAGACCACGTGCAGTCCCCCCCCCCCCAGCACTTTTTTGCAGGCCCCAGTGCCATCCCTGGGTCTTAGGTTACTTTCTCATTATGATGGAAGCACAGCTTAATAGGTAGAAATACAAATATCTTTAAGGGATCAGTAACATATGTTTATCCCCCCCCCCCCCAGGCTGGATTGACACTGGAGACAAGATTGCAGATTGCCTTGGATGTAGTTGAAGGGATTCGGTTTCTTCACAGCCAAGGCCTTGTTCACAGAGATATCAAACTTAAAAATGTATTGGTAAGCCATAGATTTTTGCCTCTTTAGTTTTGCACTGCCTGCTGGAATGGAATGAGACATCAGTAGGAAAAAGAATGGCCTTGATCATGCTATTCTTTAAGAAGATTCCTGTGTTTTTATGTCAGATGAAAAGCACTTCATCTTAAGTGATTTTCTTTCTGGAAAAAAAAAGTATAAATGTTGTGACTTACACTTTTTTTAAAATTGAACTCTGAAGAGCAAAGGGAGACAGCAGCCCAGGAGCAAGGAGGGTGGGACTGCAGAAGAAACTGGGGGATTCCTAGCCTTCATTTAATTAGAATTCCAAACCATGCCCATTTTATATGGATCTTTTTCCCCCAAAGTCAGAATTTCTTAAACCAAGCCATGCCCCAAAGGAGCTAATAGTAGTTTAAAATGAACTGGAGTGAAGAGAGAGATGTTTGTTCTTTCTCATAACTAAATAACACAATTGTCTATCCATTGAAACTGACTGACATGTTCAGAACAGGTGAAAGGGCTGTTAACTCCCAGTACCATAAGATGTGATGGTAGCCAACATAGCAGTTTCAGCTTTAGAAAGGACATATTTCCCATGCATATAAGGTAGGATAACCAGAAGTCAAATCTCTGAGATAGAATCTGGCCATCCATTCAAAGTTATGCAAAAGAGAAAAAGTAGGGATTGGCCATTACCTTGTGCTTCATTTAGTAATTTTCAAGATTTTGTGACCTGCCACTGCTGTAGACAAAATGTTGGCTTGGATTACAAATATGAACTCTAGCATTTTTTCAGCAAAGGGATTTTTGTTATGTTTTTATAACTGGGATTGTTTTGTAGAGGATACTGTTACTAAGGAGATGACTCAGTAGTAAGTCAGTCTTAAGAGGTGGGTTTGCCTTAAGTCTTTTGTATCTTTTTCAGCTTGATAAAAATAACAGAGCTAAAATCACGGATCTGGGATTTTGCAAACCTGAAGCAATGATGTCTGGTAGTATTGTTGGGACTCCTATTCATATGGCTCCTGAACTTTTCACAGGTAAGCTTGTTGTTGGTCTTCTGCTGACTGTTAACTATGTAGTCAAATCTCTAAATGGGAAATTTACCTAGAGTACTGCAAAACAACGGGTTATTCCACATATCTCAGGTAACAGTGAGGAGTATACGTAATAAGTATGTAAGTAAGACCCATTGAAGTTTGTTGGATTTAATTCTGAATATGCATCTTTAGGATTACGTTACACAACAGATATCTGAAAGCAAAAGCAAATGCCCAGTGTTGATACTTAAGACTTTTTCTCTGCACTGGCATAAATAATTGTCTCAGGGTTTTTGTCCTATGATAAATCTGGTTAGAATTTCTTTGAAAGCTGTTGTAAATTAAGATGATCTTATTGTAGTACTTGAATAGAATAATGCCATGATATACAGTAAAGAGATTATCTTGACAAGTTAAAAATAAAATTATAGCATGTCTGTTATCCACAGAGGAAGGGCAAATGTTGGGTCCCCGTATCTCCTTTGCAAAACCCACCATTGTATTATCTTTGGATCAGCATTTGGTAGAGAAGTGCTGCTACATGTCTGCATCTTTATCAGCTTAATTCAGCAGTTTGTTTCATAACAACAAAGTAGAAACTTCTAGTTCTGTTACATACCACTGTCTGAAGACTTGGAGAGGGTAAACATAACTGCATGGCAACATCTGATTGAAACATAATTAAGTGCAAGTTTTTAGCAATACCAGATTAAGCACAACTCCTTATCAATTTAAGAATAAAATTCCATCCCATTAAAAGTCATTTCCATCTTGAGCCCTGAAAAACCAGCACTTCTTACAAAGCTTCTACGAGGTGTTCAGGCTTGGATTTCAGCTGGCTTCCAGAGATAGCAGGTTCTCTATAAATTGGTAGGGACAGCACAGAGATAACCCTTTAATGCCCTTTTTGCCTAAAACTGACAGGCACATGGTATAATACAATATACAATAAATACCATAAAATAAATAAAATGCTGTCACTTGTTAAAAAACTACATTGAAATAGAATTAAACAACTTAAAATAAATTTGAATGTCTCAGGTCATTGGTGAAAAGCACTAACAAAAAGCAACTTTAAATATTTCTGGTTTTACTGTTTTCCTGAAAACTGAGGAGGATGGAGCCTGACAATTATCTCTTTGGGAACATATTCCAGAGGGAAGGGACCATGACCCAGAAAACATGGTTCCTGGTGCTAACTCTTTTGGTCTTGTTAGGTGTCACCTTTCTTAATATTATGGACTGCGAGGAATGACTGGGATGAGTAGCTGTTTTGTGCAAGAGATGTACTGACACATATTGAGATGCTAAACCCTTAAAGGCCTAGAATTGAACACAGAGCTAACAGGGAGCCAGTGAAGGCATGCCAGGACGGAATATGTGTTCATAACTGTTGGTATCTGTGATCAGCTTGGCAGCTGCTTTAGTCGTTGTGTGTGCTTGTCTCTTCAGTAACTATTGTGCCATGCCCGTGCTGTTGTCACACATAAGCAGGTCCATGCTTATGGAACTTGATTTCTGTAAATAGTCTTCAACCAATATTTCTTGCTGATCTGTCACAGGGAAATATGATAATTCTGTGGATGTATATGCATTTGGCATCTTGTTCTGGTACATCTGTTCAGGACATGTGAAGTTACCAGAGGCATTTGAAAGATGTGCAAGCAAGGACCATCTTTGGAACAATGTCCGAAGAGGTAGGCATGGCCACAGCATAAAAAGGCATAATGTAATTTCATGAAGATCAAAGACTGCATAGAATAATGGCATGTTGAGCTGTGTTCACACGTTTGGACTACAGAGTCTCTTGTAATTACAGTACATTGTGCTCCCCTGACAAACCAGCCTCAAAACTCAGGACAGTTCTAGAAACAGCTGTCAGTGCAGTGCCTGCAGTGCCACTAAGGTAGTGCCAAGTGCCTAGTATGTTTTCTTATCTCTTGGCATGTTAAAGTCTTGTAATTGGGTGATGTTTGAATAAGATCAAAGAGGGAGCAGAGAGTTCTATGGCAGTTGTTTAAAAGAACTGCGTATGTGAAGGGCTTTGTACCACATTTTAACATAAAATGACATGTTTGCACAGAAACATAATTAGTTGCTTTTGGAGATTATGTGAATCAGTAAGTAATTTTAATACTACTGCCTGTTTACTCGCAGTGGTTTAAAACTATGAAATAAAGTGCATTGAAGGAAATAAGGGAAAAGGAGCAGCTCCTCTAGTTTTTTAGTTCTAGTGTACTGTACTGGGGTTTATAGACTGTAAAACTTCAATTTCCATCCTATGCATAATTAACCTGGTAAGCCCTACTGAACACCCTAAGACATAATTGTGAATAAACATGTATACAATTGCACCACAATTAATATTTTTGGAAATAAGTTCCTTAGGGCAACCTCTGCTCTGCAATGAAACCTTTTTATGTCATGTGGATGTTCTAGATACTACATTGTTATGATATAAAAGCACAATACACATTAAATACATAATTAAAATAGCAACTTTGGATTCCATTTTGGAAGGGTGACTGATTTAACTGCCAGGATTTTAAATCTCTTAAGTTAAAAAAATTCTCATATCAATTAAGTGTTTTTCAAGCTAGGAAGAATCAACAGTTTTTCAAAAACAAACAAACAAAAAAAAACAGTGATCTAAGCCTTTCAAAAACAGGCATGATCAATGCTTACTTGGTTTTTTTAAAAATCTAACATTACGATTAATCACCTTTAAGAGGATAAACTGGTTGTGTTGGGAATCTGAATGGAAAAACTGAAAATGCTTCATTGGGGTGCAACATGCTCAGTATATAATAGGCATTAGTTTACCAGAGTTAATGCAGCCTCCTGCATATTCTTTTTAAACTGTTTGCCTGTTTCAAACTCCCCCAACTGTATCCTCTATTTACTTTAAGGTAAGGATATTCACATTTATTTGAAGGTTGGCAAATGTATTTTCTATGTGGATGCCCTCAGCCATGGAAATTCTTCATAATGCATAGCATGTAACAGAAAGGCACAATTAACAACAGCATGGAATTCACCCACTTGAAGCTCACCCCTATGCATGTCTGCTGAGTTTAGCAAGACCTGTATTCCACATAGCTGTGCTCAGGAATCCAGCCTATGTACTTAAGAAATGATTGTTCCATTATAAATATGAAATGCATGAAGATTGGTTCAATCCTGTTTGAACAGTATAACATTGGAAACCTCAAACTCAGTCACAGCACCAGCTTCCATGAATATGGTTCCATACTTTGCTTGTACACTCTTGTTATGCAAATTGTTGTTGTATTCTGTGAGTAGTTGTATAAGCCAGTATTCAGACATATTAAGGATTACATATTTGTATAAGCTCAGAGGTTTTGGTACAAGACTTGGTAAGATGAGGTTTCTTTCTAAAATGACTAACTAGAACTGTTTGCATCTCTTCCTATGATAGTAAAGCCTGAAATAATGAAATCAAAGGATACCTTTCTACTTTTATCAAATAAATATACCGTCTGTTCTTTTTCCCTAGGAGTCCGCCCTGAACGTCTTCCCATTTTTGATGAGGAATGTTGGCAGCTAATGGAAGCCTGTTGGGATGGCGACCCTTCTCAGCGACCACTTCTGGGCATAGTTCAGCCCATGTTGCAGGGCATAATGGACAGGCTTTGCAAGTCAAACTCTGAGCAGTTAAACAAAGGATTGGATGATTCTACTTGAAAAAAAACTATGGAGGAAGTGTTCTGTTATGTGAGAGCTCTGGTCCCCGCCTCACCACTGGAAACTCGAGATGTAGCTCTTCAGAAGAGATCATCCAAAAATTGTGCACTCAGGTGAGAGGATATGAAAAGTCCATGTTACAACAGCAGTCAGGGACAGGAATTCTCAAGCCACACTACTAATGCAAGTTGCCAGTGCTTCCTTCTTTATTGAAAAAAAAAATGAACAAAAAATCAGAGGATTCAGACCTCTTAGTCTACAGGGGAAAGCACTGTATGTTTCAGAAGACTGGCAGCTAGCATATTTACATCTCCAGCTACGGTCTGCTAGTGGTCTATGTATCTCAGCCTCCCTGAATGCCACACATATGAATGTGGATGATTGGAAGAAATCAGTGGTTTTCCTTTTGTAGGAAGGGTGATCCTCCTAACTTTAGCTGCGTGGACAATGAAAGGTATGAGCTAATATTGACTTCCAGTAATGTTTGGTATGTTTACAAGGAGGGATCAAAGCATCCATACTCCTAAGGGGAAGGCCCCACTGCAATGGAATACCCCAAAGGATAAGCTATCTGTTCTTTGTCATGTGATGCAAGCTCTCTTCTGGTGAATGCTTAGTAGCAAGTCTACAGACATCTGACTGAAGATAGGCTTTTTAATATATATACACCAAGATGGGTACTATACCAAAAGAATTTGCACATACAGAAATAGAAACACAGCTTAGCAACTACTGTCTATACCCAATGGACAACTAACAGGTCATGTTTTTAACTACAACTGTTTTCTTTTTTTTTGAGTTAAGAGGCAATGACTGTTTTAAACTCTAATATTGACAAGCCATTTTTTTAAAAAAATATTCCAATGTATATTTTAAGTCATTCCCGGAGAGAGAGAGAGAACATAACAAAAACCTGTCATTATTCCATAGGTGTGCATAGTTGCTGTGCCTGACCATCATTCACTACCTTGAGGGTTATAATTTGGCTGTGTTAATCCAGGAGACCATTACAGGGAACACATGGGGAGGAAGGTCCTGAGAAGTCTGAAATGAAGGGCTCTTTCCCATGTATTCTATACACCTTGGAACAATGATTCCTTTGTTTTGTCTTGTCTTGAAATTTGTTGCTTGGTACAACGGTGAGGATGGCGTAGACAGAAAGAGAGAATGCAACTGGCATAAATAAGAGTAGGGACCAACTGCCAGCATTTCTACGGGTACTTGGAAATCGGGTATGTATCTTCATGCTTCCTCTTTGACTCAATAGGACTTGCACTGGGTCCATCTCCATAGGATAATCTATATACTGTGCAAAGCCAATTAAAGTCTGCACCATACAGTACTTTGTTTCTGAAGTCACTCTTGTACAAAGCAGAAATACAGCCTCTTATCTGTTTTATATAATCCAGTAGAGAAGAAAATAACCCTGCAGTGCTACTTACCAGTTAGATAAACGCATAATTCTGTATGCAGCAAAGTGGAGATGTTTTAAAAATGATTGCATTTATTCAATAGGCATTCATTGTTATGTGGTCATCTAAACTGTATTGGCACTTCTGTCCACAGATTGTAGCATTGGACAAGTTGAACTGAAATGTGCAACAATAGATGCCAAACAGGCTCACAGAAAAGCACATATATTCTTAAATAAAATGTCCTCATAATGTTACATATGTATAACTGGACCACCATACCAGTCACTTGACAGTATTACTCATTACATACCCAATTACTGTGTGCTATGGTGGCTAGTGGCCTTGTTTAGAGTTAGAAGGGTCTAGGTCAGTATTTTTTGGAGTACAGAAACAGTTTGTGTAAAATAAAATAAATAAAACTGTATTTGAAAATGTATTGAATAGCTTTTCCCAAGCAACTACTTCCTTACTCTTTACCCTGTGCCTTTTTTAAAAAAAGCTGAGTCCAAGTATGGTTCAGTTCCACTCGGTCTGTCTTTCCCCATAGACACAAATTGCCTCCATATACCTTGAGCAACCACTGAACAACCATGCACCCACTCCTCTGTTAGACATACTTTTAAATTATTCTTTTGATCAGTCCTGAAGTGGATTTCAGTCTCTGGAACAGATAAACTTTGTTGTCTGAAAGGTGCTACCGTTTAAAATGTATTGGGCTTTGATTTAAACCATAATACTCTTCAATATTTGAAGTGCTCTCCCCATTCTGTTACTATGTTTATGTTCTAAGCATGTAATGTAAACACTAAATAGTTTCACAGCTGTAGCTACAGAGGCAAGCAAAGAGGCCCACCATAGGTATTGCACTGTGACTAATGATGGCCATTGCTGAGCACATCGGAACACAGTGCTCTTGTCTTCCTCCAATGACTTTACCGAATCAGAGATTTGTCAAAGGCAAAACACAAGAGGTCTCTGAAAAGTGACTGTTCCACTGAAGTACAACTTGATATATTAAGATACTACCTTCAGCCCCACTCTCATGCCATGCTCTTTTTCTAGGACCAAGCCTTCATCATCCATTTTGTTCTATACCTAAAAGAAAGCTTTGTTTACTGAGCTGTATTATGCAAGGTTTACACATTGTCAGCCTGATGGTCATCAGCCTGATGGCTAAAGCAGGTGCTCTGAAAGAGAAGTTTCCATAAAACTGGAGACATGATCAATTGAGCTAGTTTACAAAACAAGAATACTTGCAGAAATTGCAAGCTGGAGGAAGTACAGCATCCATACTGGTGCTAGTACCTGATGGTTTCAAGACAAATATTCAGTGTTGATCCGTTGCAGGGTACTTCTTATTTTTCCTTTGGAAACCATGGCCATTTAGCCTCTGCACAAACACTACATAGGAACTGCATGAGCTGACCATTAGCTGCTAAAGCAAGGCTTGAATGCAATGCCGGACTGCCATGATGTGGCACTGGAGTGCTACTCTCAGCTTGCTGCTGCATTGCTGCTACCAATCACATTGTTGTCCAGTCAAGTGGATTGTAGGAGCTGTTATTTGGCAACTGACAATGTTTCTTGTCTCCTCCTTCCCTGTTATTACTCTCTCTTGTCTAGTTAAAAAGCAAGCTATTTCACAGACTCCTTTTAGCACTTCTGTTTGCTAGTCACTCCCTTTCCCATGATGGTGTTTGGAGGGTCAGGAGACACTTGAATGTTGGCTTTTGCAGGGTGGTAGATGTTAATGGAAGGAACTTTAGTGCTGCATCCCTATTGAGTGTAGTTCTGTTTTGAGTTCCTTTCATTTTTAGAGATGTACATAATGCTTTCTCTGTATTTACTGGTTTCCACACTAGATGTCATTCTTATTTTAAAAATTGTAATACAGTACTGCATTTTTTTTCTCCAGGGAGAGAATAAGAGCACATGTGCATTTGAAAACTCCCTCAGGGGCTTATATAGCACTGCATTTCTTAAAACTTTTTATTGTTTTTGTTTTGTTATTGATGGTCAACTATTACACTTTCCTGTTGGGGAGGGGAAACATGAAAAGAGCTGTACAGTTCCCATGTAATGCCTATAGATTTTGTACTACTGTTATTTTTCAAACTGATGTATATTAGTCTTAAAGGCAGAAGCAACAAACTTACTGACTGTATAGGAAAAGTGCAATAACATGGAAAATGACATGGTTAAGAACAATTATTTCCCTTGTATTCTGAAATAGTAATCTCTCCACTGCAGCCCCATTCCCCATTATATGTATTTTAAGAGACGTGACTGTGGGTCAAGACTTCATTTAGTGCCATAATGAAGGTCTGTTTTTAATAGACAATAGAATGCACAGAAATGCTGTGTTGTACAATAAAGGTTGCATTAACATCTTATGCTGCTTGTCTGGTGTTTTCTTCTAATAAACATTACAGAAACTTGGCTTAGTTTGTCACGTTAGTACTTGGGGATGTCAGGTTGGACAACACAGATCAATAAACTGCCAGTTACTTAAGCACTTGTGCTACTGTACTGGGTTAACAAAGGGATGCTTCCTCCTTGTATCTGTAATTTAAATTATAAAAGCTAGAGATACCAGTTTTATGTGGGCTGAAATACCCGTAGAAACCTCTATAAATGCCATTGAAAAGCCCACAATCTCTCACTGGTCATTCCTACACTTTTTTTCTCCTAGTACACTGCACTATAACTGATACAGTATCCATTCGTTGGTTATATTAGTAAGTGATAGCATACCAAAGGATAGGCCAAATTCAGTCCTAGGACCATATGTTATGTCCTAGAGCTGCTCCTAAGGCTTCTTGCACCTTTTTTTTTCTGGCAGAATTCCAGCTCCTGAAAGCATCTAGATAGAGCAGACCTGGTCAAAGTGCGGCCCGCGGGCCGCTCCTATCCGGCCTGCCCGTCGCTGCTGAGTGAGCTGGAGCTCCGGCTCCAGTCACTCAGCACGACAGTAAGCAAAACTTGTGAGATCTGACGCTGGGATCTTGTGAGTTTTGACTGTTACTCTTGAGCTGCAGGCTGTGGAGCCTGCGGCTCAAGAGGCCAGAAGCGATCCTTGCGCAAGCGACATGATGATGCACCACATTGCCTGTGCAGGATAGAAGACAGTTGGAGAGGAAGGCCATGGGGGAACGGAGGATAGGTGAGTTAGCTCAGTGTTAGGTTTTTTTCCTCCCCCCCCCCCCCCCCGGTGAACGAATTACAACGCTCACATAGTTAACTCCCTAAAAAGTTTAGGGAGTTGACTACGTCAGCCTTGTAGTTTGATCACCGCAGGGCCTCACTCAATGGGGGCCTATTACTACCCACCCCCGAACACAGTTCAGATTTTTCATGTGGCCCCCTATAGAAATTAATTGCCCACCCCTGAGATAGAGTGATCTCTCTTCAAATAGGTAATACACGCAGCATTGCTTAATTTTGAGGGACCACATATTGGCTCACAAACCTAACTTGCCTACTTACGATGTAACCTGTGTTAGAGGAATGCTTGTGTCTCCACATTTTTGTTTGTTCAGTCGTTTAGTCATGTCCGACTCTTCGTGACCCCATGGACCAGAGCACGCCAGGCCCTCCTATCTTCCACCGCCTCCCGGAGTTGTGTCAAATTCATGTTGGTTGCTTCGATGACACTGTCCAACCATCTCATCCTCGGTCATCCCCTTCTCCTCTTGCCTTCACACTTTCCCAACATCAAAGTCTTTTCCAAGGAGTCTTCTCTTCTCATGAGATGGCCAAAGTACTGGAGCCTCAGCTTCAGGATCTGTCCTTCCAATGAGCACTCAGGGTTGATTTCCTTTAGAATTGATAGGTTTGTTCTCTTTGCAGTCCAGGGAACTCTCATAGGGTTACTAAAAAGATATGCAAGAAATGCCTTTTTAATATTTGATCCTAAGCACCTTATAGGGTAGCAGAGCAGCCATATACAGCTGAGTCAAAAACATTTATTCAGCAAGGGTTATTTCTGTTTTACTGCTACAACACTTAATACTTGGCAATAGAAGAGCATAAGGTTTCCAGCCTTTTTAATTATGTTGTTGGCCAAAAAATGTTGGTGCCTAAGAGTATGAATCTGAAAAAGGGTTTGTCAAGCTCACATTTCTTCTAAACACATTAAAGACATCTGTTAAACCAAATTTTGCAGGCTCTGTACTGATGGATAAAACCTTTATTTTTCAGCAGAGATCCTGGCAAAAAGTGCCTGTTTTGCAAATTTCATCAGTGTTCTCTTTGTCATAAAGGTGATTATTCTGAAAGTGGATCAGTACAAAAAACAACACACAATTCCCTTAAGTTGCTACAGGTAATGATCCTGTTTTTAAATATATGTTAACAGTTTCTAGAAATTTAGCTTGGCAATAGCAGATCTGTTTGGTCTGCTGGCAAATTGGAACATGGGTCAATTGATGAATGTATAAAATGGGGGGCTGGTGGCAACGCACATGCTTTGCATGCAGAAGTTCCTAGATGTATTCCTCACCATCTCCATTTAGGGCTGGAAGAGACTCTTCTTTGATAACCTGGAGAGTCACTGCCATTCAGTCTGTAGTCTGCTGTGGTCCTAGTAGAAGTACCTCCAAGCTAAGCTTTTGCAGTATCTATTCTGATTGCCCACTTCATGTAGTTTTTAAATCTGTTTTTTGCCATGTGTCAAGCTTAGGAAGAGTTCCCATAGGAAAAGATTCCATTTGTGTGGGTATCAAGTGGTCCTCAGAAATCCCATTTGCAAAGAATAGAATCCCAGAAAAGACATTAAGAGGGGAATTTCCTCCATCTCTAGGTCCCATGAAAATCTCTCGAGACCTGCAGTGCCTCCTTGGGTCTTTTATTTTCCATTCAGAAATTTGGGACCACAAAGCCTGCTTTCAAGCATGTGCATCCTCAAAATTATAGATAAAATGGATGGACTCCTCAGTCACATACCAGAAAGCATCCAGATAGTAGATAAAAGCAGCAGCATGATGAAAGTTGTAGATGAATGAGAGACATTTTTATCACTTGGCTTCTAAACCCTCATGTTGGAGAAAGTAGAAGACTGCAGTAATTCCAGCATTATTTCACCCACCACAAAGAAGATAACTTCATCCTTGGACTATGTATGTGCACCTAGATCTGTAGTGCCCACCCTGATGACGGGTCTTGCAGGACTTGAAAGCTGAGATAAACATCTCTCTCCCATCATTGTCATATTTTAGTGTGTAATTTAGTGTGTAAATTAAATATTTCAATTTGTCTGATACAGTGCTTATCTCCTTTGTGTGTGTGTCACCAAGATTGGGAAGGAAAATTCAATATACATAATCTGGGTAGAACTGAAACATCTTTCCTTGAGCAGATTCTACAGAGTTGCAGACACCATTGTTTGAAATATCATGCATATTTGTTTAATATCATAATTTATTTTCTAATACAAAATAATACAAATATAAAATAATAAAAATATAAAAGTAAATATTCACAGCTTAGGAACCTTGATGACAAAGATACACTAAAGATGTTTTCAAAGACATAGCCAATTTTGTATTTATTTATTTAATTTTCTTTATTTATATGCCATCTTTCTCTTTAAAAGTTTTACATGTGCCACAGGTATATTTGTTATCCTGAAAAAAGGCACATCAGTTAATAGAAATGGTCACTTGGACAACTATCTAGAAAAGCTCTCTAGCATTTCAACTGAAAATCAGAACATAACAGTCACTCTTTATATACTATTCTCCATATACAATTAAGAAGAGAACAATCAAAATAATACACTGCTATGTATTATAAATAATGCTTGTGTGCCATCCTCATCACCACCTCCTTAAGGGTAGATAAAGGTACTTTTCTGATTGCTATACTATATGTTAATTTGTATGGGTGTATGCCTTCATATTTTTTTAGGGACATCAATTCCAAGAATTCCCCAGGCAGAATTCTGGGAGTTTCAGCCTGCAAATGCATCTACAGACACCTGTTTCTGCTCACCTGGAGCAGGGCCTGCTGAATTTGCATGGTTTTCTCCTACCTTTGTTTCCTCTTGTTAATGTAAAATAAATAAATAAATAAATTGGAAGTTGCCACAGTGATTCCTGGAAGTTGTAGTTCTTAGGAAAGCAACCTAAATTGACCCAAATGGGCAGTGTGGCTCCAGGCCCTGCTTGAGTGAGCAAAAGGTAGCTGTAATCAAGCATGCGTTGTTTGAAACTCCCAGAATTTGCTTGAGGAATTCTCGGAATTACAGTCAAAAAACTCAAAAATGCACACACCTAATTCATTTGCTCTGTAACAGTGTTGTAGCCGCAGCTTTTAAAGGAAGGAGGCTGGTTTAATAAATATTGAATAAAAATTCTAGCAGATTTCTAGAAGCTTTGCAAGCAGTTGTTTGGTTTATATCTTGCCTTTATCCCAAATAATAGGACTCAGGGTGAGTCATAACAATATGAACTAAAAAGTTACAGAGTCACAGAAACTTAAATTGCTAAAAAAACACTATGAAATGTAATACATTAAAACAAATTGAAAGCAATTTCACATCACAGCTGTAGCAAACAGCCCTGCCCTCGCAGAACAGTGAAGAAGGAGCCTATGAGTGGATGGAAGGCAGAGCCAAGGGGGGCGGGCGGAGGGAGCTGGATATAAAGACTGGTGGAGGGAGCCTGAGAGGGAATCTGGGAGAAAGAGACTGTATCTTGAAAGTGACTAGAGAGAGAGTTAGACATCTGTAAGAGTCTAGATTGAAGTAGAGTGTTAAAAGAGTTTTGAAGTTGTATCTGATTAGATTCAAATATAAGTGATTGGCAGCCTGTGATTGATCTAATGAATACGTATCAGCTAATAACTTCCCTGAAAAAATAAAAGACTTACGTTTTAACAGCACACTTGCCTCCATACGTAACTGATATTAAAGCATTGATATCTGGTGGCAGCGAACAAGAAAGAGCGAGAGCCTCGTGAAGGCCTGGGGGATAGGAGCTTCGGAGGAAATTGCCACAACAGCTATTTAAAAAAGCATAGTACTCAGCCAGTAAAAGTCCATAAAAATTACCCATAGAATTTTCAAAGTAACAGCTGTGTTAGTCTGTACGTATCTACCCTAGAACTGGCATTGTCAGGTAAGTTTACAGGCATTCATAACAAAAATGAGAGGTGGAAAGATTGTGACATTTTAAAGACTATTTTTGTGTAAGGTTTTGTGCATTGCAATTCACTTCTTTAGACACATGGAGTAAAATATTGAGGTTACAAGTTTATATAGACAGCATACAGAATTTTAGGTGAGGACCAAGTGGAATGGTACACAGAAGATGAAAAGTGCATTAGTAACACTTGTAAAGAGCTTCCAAAGTGTTGATTGCACAAACATCCTGGCAATAGATACTTAACTAATGCAAAGTATTTGTCAACTGATCCACGATGGTTAGGCTGTAGTCTCCGAATTGATGAAGGAAATAATTCTGAATTTAGAAAAAGTTTGTTGTGTTGAGATCAGAAATTCCCAAAGCCATGCACAAGACAGTTCTGTAAACAGAATGAAACACCCAACTTTTAAAAAGATATGGTGCATGACACTTTCTGATTTTGGCTGTACATAAAAAGCCAGCAAAACAACAGCTGATAAATATAGATATAAGAAATACTGTATTGGTATCTGACTTTTAGAAGAACAATAGAATTTATGGATATAGCTGAAATCAACTGTGTTCCTCACAAATGTCTTGTTCAAATCTCCCCGTTTTCCTACAATATTTAGATTCAGAGGAGATAACTAAAAAAATAGTCCTATTCATGGGACATTCCAGTGTGCATCTAAAGACTTTAACGGGGGCGGGGGGGGCGTCTTAGCAAATTGTGGCTAAAACTGTTGCTTAGCATATTAAACTGCAACTAGGATAGGCCCACTGAATCAACAGAATTTATGGAAGAGTTGGGTAATTACCTACTTCCAGAATATTTCCATTAAAAATATTTTGAAAATGTGGTACCAATTGTAAAGGAATTCTTAGTTTCTGTATCCCAATACAGTTGGTCCCCACTCCCACAAGTATGCATGTTATGTATATAAACATGTGGTCACAATATTATAACCTATATGTCTGAAGAAAGTCATGTACAGTAGTCCAAAAATGCTCACACTGAAATAAATCTACTTGTCTTTACCACAACACAATTTTTGTTTCATGTTGTTATCATATGCCGTTAAGCCATCTCTCACTCATGACAACTGTATGATTTCCAAAATGTCCTGTCATCAGCTGCCCTGCTCCTCTCTTGCAGACTCAAGCCTGTGGCGACAGGAGTCAATCCATGCAATATCTGGTCTTCCTCTTTTCTTGCTGCCTTCCATTTTTTGCAACAACATTGGTTTTTCCAAAGAATCCTGCCTTCTCATGATGTGTCCAAATTAGTACAGTTTCAGTTTCATCCTTTTCCCCTCTAGAGATGGTTCAGACTTGATTTTTTTTTTTAATTATCAAGGACCCACTTGTCCGTCTTTCTGGCAGTCCAGGGAATCTGCAAAGCTCTCCTCCAGCACATTTCAAACAAATCATTTTTCCCCCGGTCAGCTTTCTTCCCTGTTCAGCTTTCATACCCACATATGGTGATCAGAAATACAAGAATGTAGATAATCTTTGTTTCATGTTGTTGTTTAGTCGTTAAGTCGTGTCCGACCCCATGGAACAGAGCACGCCAGACCCTCCTGTCTTCCACTGCCTCCCGGAGTTGGGTCAAATTCATGTTGGTTGCTTCGATGACACTGTCCAACCATCTCGTCCTCTGTCGTCCCCTTCTCCTCTTGCCTTAACACTTTCCCAACATCAAGGTATTTTCCAAAGAGTCCTCTCTTCTCATGAGATGGCCAAAGTATTAGAGCCTCAGCTTCGGCTAAATGCGTTTGTGAACAGGATAATGGCTTCAGACCTCTCATCCTTACAAATGTTTGTACCTGAAATACAAAGCCATTTCAGCGCCTTATATTTTCCACATCTTTTTCCCGAAGGCTCGCACCCATCTTCTTTCCTGAAGCGTCACAAAGCTATAGCCTCCCTTCCCGTTTTCCTTTGCGCCCCCTCCTCCCAAACTGCCATCCCGGAACTTTCCTCACGCACCACCTTGTTTCAGGCCGGCGTTCATTATAGTCAGTACTGCGATTCCGAGTTGTCCTTAGCATTGCCGGCTTGCTCCAAACACCAATTCTTCCCTCTGCAACGTTGTTTGTGCCGTTCTTTAACCGTCGAGAGCGAGTAACAAGGTCCAATGTGGGTATAAAAAGAAAGCGAGACCGATGGGAGGAGTGAGGAGTCATATTTGTCAGGCGGCCCGGGGGCAGCCCCTGCGGAGTGAGGGCCCCTGGGTCCTTGGCTTCGGAGCGGGATCGGACGGAGCGAGAGAGTGGCCAAGATGAACCTGGAGCTATTGGGTGCGTGAGTTAAAGTTGCTCCTTTGGGCGCTCCTTCCTGCTTGGTGGAGTGGGAGGCGGGCAGGGCGCAGGAGGCGGGGAGGCCGTTGGCAGATGGGGTTGCGGGGCCGATGCGCGAGGGGGGTGCGGGGCCGTGAAGTTCCCAAAGTGCCGGGACATCCGAGGCTGGGTCGGGGAGCGGAGAAATTGCGGGGGCTGCTTGAGGGCAGGAGGCGTCCTTGCTGGAAGGAAGGCTGCCTTGGGCGGGTTCGAGCCGTGCCGACCTGTCCCCTGAGGGGGCGACAGTGAAGCCGGCCATGGCCAGGGCAGGCTGTCCGTGGGTCGCTCGCGGCAACGCTCAGCACAAGTGCAAGAAGACTCCGATACGGAGAAAGAGAGCGAGATAACGGCGGCCTGGAGGTGGCAGGTCGACCTCGAGCACCCTGCCCTTCTGGCTGGCCATGGCTATTATCACGGTGACAAAAGTTGGCACGCTCACAAGGCACCGCTTTGCCTCATCCCTGCCTCCCCAGCTGGTCTCTGTGCTGAGCGATCTGACACGCGTGGCTCTGTTGCCATGGCAGCTTCTGGCCATTTCTCTGGCACCCTGGCCGTGGCCGTCGCCTCCCGCAGCTTGCCTTGTGCTGCTGCATTTAGTCAGGTGTGAAGCAGCTCCGTGAAATGGTGTTAGTAAGTGTGGGTTAGTTGTTCAATATGGGTTCAGTTTCTCAGTTGACTCCTTTGGCCAGCCTCTTTCAACATTACCCTGTGGAGCCTACTTCTAGCCATATTCGCATGAAAAGACTCGCTGATCTTAGTGGGTTTCACTTTCTAGTAAGTAATCTTAGATGGTATGCCTTAATCCTTTTGCCACTTGGACTGTTCTCAGTAGTAAAGGCAAACAAGGTGGTTGTTGTGGGTTTTTCGAGCTCTCTGAAGGTTGTTCTTCCTAACGTTTCGCCAGTCTCTGTGGCCGGCATCTTCAGAGGACAGCACCGGCATCTTCAGAGGACAGCACTCTGTGCTCTGGTGTAGTTGGCTTGGGAGTGAAGATGCCAGCCACAGAGACTGGCAAAACGTTAGGAAGAACAACCTTCAGAACATGGCCAAAAAGCCCGAAAAACCCACAACAACCATTAGATCCTGGCTGTGAAAGCCTTTGCGAATACAGCAAACAAGGTGCTTGAAGAAATCAAACAGCTACCCAAGGCCACTGCCTATCCCACAGTCATGATAGAACATTGATGTGCAAACTGCTCATGAATGGAATTTTTAAAACTGGACTTCATTGTGGCTTAAGCAGAGCATAGTTTCTCTGTGGAAAGTGCTTGCAGAGTAGTGAGCTCCAAGTAATGTATGCAAATGATCCATGGCACACATGGGACAACAAAGCAAAAGGGAGTTTCTATACAGTACATGGGGTGACAAAACCAAAAGAACCTGGTAATAGGAAATGTGTGACCTCAGATTTGCTTGATCTCAAATACCGATCATTCCCTGAATAGGAGCAAAGCTCAGGGCCAAACTAGGGTTTACATTAAATTTATGCATTTAAACCATGTATGGACCATTCTCCATCCTAGGTGCAGTGTTTTTAAAAATGCAAAGCACATCAGTTTTAAACAACAGCAGCCATTAAAGGCAAATCTAACCTTTTTCTTCTTTATTGTAGTCTTAAGTTGGGAGGGGAGGAATTCTTCCTTTTATGTTGCACTGGGAACAAATCTTGCATTGATGCTTGCTCCTGAGTCTTTCAAAAGTAATGTTAGAGCACAGATTCTTTCTCTCAAATGTATTGACTTCCTTTCATCTTTATCTTATTTTGTTAGCATGCAAAAGACTTGATAAAGTAACAGGAACAATAATGGGTTATAACTAATACTCCAAAAATAGGCATATCATCTCAGGTTAAAGGACTCTATTAATGTGTCTGAACATTGTTTACTGGACAATTATGTGCTTAAATAAGCCCCACTGGACAGCTAGTTTCAGAGGTCCATCTCAGAAAAAATACTATATTTTCCCTTAGTAGTAGGACTAGGCATAGAGTTCCTTAAATTTAATAGCAGTTTCTCCATCAAAGAGAACATTATGTTTTGTTTTGTTTTGCCTAGGGACAATGAGGGAGAAAAGTCCCTTCTGATAATTTTTACCTTAGGCAACTAGAATGCTGCCATTTTGAAGGAAAAGGCTGCTGGTGACCAGACTTTTCAGGGTTGTCTGACAATGTTTTGCTGTTTTGTTGCCACACATTTACATTTTGTTCTTCTGGGAAATGTTACACCATGCTAAGCAGTGGTGCTCAAATACCGTATTTGTTTCTGTCTTGTCACTTAAGAATATATTAAACTGGCTGTACTTTGTCACCAAACATTCTTCAGATTCTGAAGCATGTACCCACACACTGCATACCATTTTTAAAGCATCAGATTTGTTATGTCAGAATATTACAGCTCATTTTCACCTTGAACACTGATGTATTCTATAACATGATGAGTGTGATGTTGTATACTCTTTTCATGGTTTCTGCTTCTGTTTTATTTCAGAATCATTTGGGCAGAACTATCCAGAGGTAAATGCCTTTACTGTTAGATACATGCTGTTCTAATATTATTTGGTTTGATTTGCTGTTTGAAACATACTTACTTTTGCTGAACTGTGGTGTGAGTATTTGGTTTGTATTAAACCACATCAAGCAAATGTATCCATTGCAAAAATGTCCTTCTTCAACTTTTGGTTACTTTCTGTACAGTATATTAATTTTGTGGTAAGTTTTTGAATCATCTCACAAATGGAATTGGCTTTCTTTGTTCAAAACAATTTAGAGAGGTAAAGATTTAAAAATACTGTTTAAAAATGTCTGTTTTGTTTTCAGGAAGCTGATGGCACCCTGGATTGTATTAGTATGGCTCTTACATGCACTTTTAATAGGTGGGGCACTCTCCTAGCAGTGGGTTGTAATGATGGTCGAATTGTCATTTGGGACTTCTTGACAAGGGGCATAGCAAAAATTATAAGTGCCCATATCCATCCAGTCTGCTCTTTATGGTAAGAACTTACCTTAATATCAGCTAAATATGATCTGTAGATAGTATGTCAGCAGTTTGGGTTGAAAATAGAATATGCCCTGCATATGTTCACAAGTTAAAGCTTACGTATCATTTTCACAAATCAAAATATTTGTCTTAACACTAAATGCTCGGTTTCCCTACAAGTGATCACTATCCATAGCTTGTGTATATGTGCGGAGGTGGGAATTATACATGCATTTTGAGCTTCATGTGAACTTCATACATGAGCAGATAAAGATAAAATCTGTTTTCATAAAGTGAATATTGGCCAGAATCCTGTCCTATTGGTGTTTGCCTGAGATTCATGTAATTTGACATGACTAATTGTGGATAACTGATGAGGTCCAAGAACATACATAAGAACATAAGAAGAGCCCTGTTGGATCAGGCCAAGGGCCAATGTAATCCAGCTTCCTATTTTTCACAGTGGCCCAACCAGATGCCTTTGGGAGCACACGAGATACCTGTCTCCTGATACCCCTCCCCTGCATCTGGCATTTGGAGGCACCTTCCTTCTGACTGGGGATTATGCATCCCCATCATGGCTTGTAACCTGCAATGGACTCTTCCTCCAGGAATCTGTCCAGTCCCCTTTTCAAGGCATCTAGGCCAGATGCCATCACCACATCCTGTGACAAGGAGTTCCACAGACTAACAACACCCTGGGTAAAGAAATATTTTCTTTGTTTGTTCTCACTCTCCCAACACTCAGTTTGAATGGATGTCCCCTGGTTCTGGTATTGTGTGAGAGGGAAAAGAGCTTCCCTCTATCCACTTTATCAATCCCCTGCGTAATTTTATACATGTCAGTCATGTCCCCCCTCAGGCATCTTTTCTCTAGACAAATATTGTGTTTAATCTGTGCATCTCCATTGCACAGCTAGGTGTATGAGCAAGCATATAGCTGAGACAGCTACGACAAGTTGCATAAACCTTACATTAATGCTAGTGGGAAGGTCCTTCCTTCCTTCCTTCCTTTTTGACACAGAATCACCCTTCTTCCCACACAATATCAATAAACTGTTCTGAAAACTAACTTTTCTCCATTTCAAAAACAGCTTACTTTGCTATAAGAAAAGGAAATCTAATATCTCTTGGACCCATGGAACTTATTGTATGGTTCTTTCAGTTCTGGTCATTGACTTTAAATATTTTTCCTCATTACATGTACCATTTTAGTTTGTGCTTTCTAGTCTAGAAATGTTGCCTTGCATTTTAAAGGCTACATTTCCACCTGATCTGTGGATATTTCGTATATTTTCAACAGTTTTAACACAATATTTGAGTGTATTTTTGAAGTCCTATAGGGCTTCAAATTAATGAGAAAGTCATAGGTCATGTTTATTGTAAATAGTTTACTCTGAGAACCGTAGAGTTGTAATTTTATTTTGCAGTAACTTCATTGCTTTCTAGTTGCATTTGATTTGAGCCCCATCTTTAATGGTATAGAACAGAAGTGAGGAATTTTCAGTCCAAGAACAACATTTTTGTATAACCCCTCTGGAGATTGCATGCCAGTATGGCCAGAGCCCAAAGTAGGGGTCAAACCTACATATTCTTTCTATCCTTCTCTTCTTCCATCTTCATCTCTATATGTCCATGCAACTCTCTTTTTATCACTATTTTTATGAAGATAAAGGCAAAGGATCTTGATTTTTGTCTTCCAGTTGGAGTCGAGATGGCCACAAACTGGTGAGCGCATCCACTGATAATATGGTATCTCAGTGGGATGTTCTTACTGGTGATTGCGACCAAAGGTTTCGTTTCCCATCTCCTATCCTGAAGGTCCAGTACCATCCCCGAGATCAGTAAGTAATATTAAAGTGCTCTTTTTGTGGAGTAGGTTCTAAATTGTAGAAAAATTATTCATTTTTAGTTTATATTATTTAAATCAGTATTTTAGTCTGTGCTTTGTAGTAAAATAGTTAAAACTTAAATTGGCCAGGCTTGTGTAGAAATGGAAAATGGAAATCTATATTCATATACAAAAGGTGGCCATTGGTGATGCTAGTTCAGCACACTGATTGGTTTACTGGTGTACCAAATTGTTTATATCAGCAATGATCTGTCCACTCTGAAGGCACTGAGAAGTTTACAACTAAATATCATCAACACATTGATGACACTCAGCTCTGTAGGTGAATTCAGAAGGATTTCCTATCCCAGAAGCACTCCAGTGTTTGCTTGCTGTTTTTTTTTAAATCTGTAGAAAAGAAGACATGCATTTTGTATTTATCCCTATGTTGCAGAATTCTAAATTGTATGATTGGGTTTGTAGACGTCCTGCATCTTAACTGATCAAAACATCATTCTCTCCACCCACATCTTCTAAGCTCTTACTAGATGGTGCTCTTGCATCTTTTTCTTTCCTTCATTTCCCCCCAAACCTTGCTTCACAACATGTAAAATATGTTGCTGTTGAACTCCAGAAAGAATATGACACTGTTTATATCGCTGTTCTCTAGATATATTTTTTTTGAAATAGCTACATTTTATACGACTTTCTGTCAACTTCCAAAGTAGCAATAAATTTGCTATTCAATTTTAGTCCGAAAGACAGTGGAATTTATTAGTTCTGAATCTGAATATAGAGTACATAAAACAAAAGAGCAATTCTGACATTTATTTATTTATTTATTTATTTATTTATTTATTTATTTATTTATTTATTTATTTATTTATTTATTTATTTTAGAAACAGGGTCTTGGTGTGTCCCATGAAGTCTGCCCCAGTCATGCTAACTCTGTCTGATTCAAAACATGTCGTTCTACCAGTGGATGATGACTCTGATCTGAATGTGGTGGCTTCTTTTGACCGGCGAGGGGAGTATATCTATACAGGGAATGCAAAAGGGAAGGTAAGAAGTCACAGAAATACTCTTTCTTTCTTTCTTTCTTTCTTTCTTTCTTTCTTTCTTTCTTTCTTTCTTTCTTTCTTTCTTTCTTTCTTTCTTTCTTTCTTTCTTTCTTTCTTTCTTTCTTTCTTTCTTTCTTTCTTTCTTTCTTTCTTTCTTTCTTTCTTTCTTTCTTTCTTTCTTTCTTTCTTTCTTTCTTTCTTTCTTTCTTTCTTTCTTTCTTTCTTTCTTTCTTTCTTTCTTTCTTTCTTTCTTTCTTTCTTTCTTTCTTTCTTTCTTTCTTTCTTTCTTTCTTTCTTTCTTTCTTTCTTTCTTTCTTTCTTTCTTTCTTTCTTTCTTTCTTTCTTTCTTTCTTTCTTTCTTTCTTTCTTTCTTTCTTTCTTTCTTTCTTTCTTTCTTTCTTTCTTTATTTGACTTATATACCGCCCCATAGCGCTACAAGCACTCTCCGGGCGGTTTACAATTTTTAATTATACAGGCTACACATTGCCCCCCCAGCAAGCTGGGTACTCATTTTACCGACCTCGGAAGGATGGAAGGCTGAGTCAACCTTGAGCCGGCTACCTGGGATTTGAACCCCAGGTCGTGAGCACAGTTTTAGCTTTAGTGGGTAGACAGTTCTAATATCCTATACGTAATTCACACATGGTTTCTTATTTTAAGCATATCCATTAAAGGAGTTTCTTGAATCAATTGTCATGTAGCATAATCATAATGATGTGTATATAACTGACTTCAGTAAATTTATTCCCTGTAAAATGTCCATAGGATTGCAGCCTCAGGCTATAGCTGCATTCTTCTTTACATGAGAGTAGGACTCATTGACCACAGTAGTCCCAAATGCTGTCTTATCTGTATATGAATATAATGACATATAATTGTGAGTAAATCTTTGGTAACCTGTAACAATCTGAACCTAATCCAGTAAATGTGAAAGGATAGCTAGGAATGGATTTGCTTTCCACCCTTAGAAGCCATGAATTCCATATTACAAAGGCCCCTTATGTCATCCAGCTTACATATTCAGGGCTCTTTCAGACTTTTCATGTGAATTGAAGCATCACTACATGCTTAGTTTTCTTTGCCACTGTTGCTAAATGTATAGCCACCAGGAGACAAATTCCCACTTCTCTTTCATGCTGTACACTTCATCATTTTTTGTTTACTGTATTTTTTGTTGCTTTTAGGTAATTATTGTCTACCAAAGTAACTGATACTTATAAATAAAGGAGACAACCTGTGTAATCTAATTTACAAGTTTAAAATTCAAAGCACACATAGAAGGGAGAAAGTAGGGGTCCTCAAGGCTAAAAAAATATGATTGGATATAAGAAAGCATTTGTGTCTTATTTTGAAAAGGCTGATGTTCCTTGCTTTTGAACTTGCTTTGATAGCAGATGGTGCTTTTTTGTTCGTTTTTTGTTTTGACTGATGGATAAGAACAGAATCCTCTTCCCTCTGTAGTTTCAGGGCTATAAACTGTTGGAGCCACTTGCTGTTTCTAGTAGGCAATAGAGATTATTTGTTTTGGAAAAGCTACCGTTTTGCAGGATGGACTGGATGGAAACATAGTTTCATATATGTCTTACAAAGTTTCACTGTCTTAAATTCTCCATTTATAATTGATAGAGTTATCACTAGCTTTTGTTGTTGCTGTTACTAATTAATGAGAGATTGAAGCATGTTTAAATCCCTTGCTAAACAATTTGTGAGTCACTGGTGGAACTGAAACTCATAATCCTTTTTTTGATGTCTGTGCAGATTTAATTTTTCACAGTTTGTAAAAAAAGCCCATCGAAATATGATGAGCTGCAATGAAGGCAATCTAATTTATTTCTTGTTTGTACCTTTAGATCTTAGTCTTAAAGACAGACACCCAAGACCTTGTGGCTTCCTTTAGAGTAACAACAGGAACCAGCAATACCACAGCTATTAAATCCATAGAGTTTGCTCGGAAAGGGAGGTGAGTTGAAAGTTGTAGCCCTACTCACATTTTTAAAATGTATTAATCAAATACATAGTTGGGAAGAGCAGGATCATGTCCACTGCCATTCCAGCAACTTCTGTATGTTCAATAAAATGTGGAAACAATTTTCTGTGTGAATAGATGTGTACATACTTTTGGGGACCCTGATCATGGCTACATAGCTATAACGCTATAATTTTACGAATGGTTTCTCCTCCATTAAATCATTGCAATCAGACCAGTTAGTTAATGGTGATATTTTCTCCATGTGTTATGTGCACGCTGTTTGAAGATATGTTTGTTTCCATAACTATTCTTAAAGCAATACATTGAAAACTAACAGTTTTTTTCAGGAGACAGTTGTAATACTCAGTCTGGCAATAATAAGTTAAACTGTGTGTAACATATTAAATTGCCTTATATCAAGTCAGACTGTTTGTCTAGCCTTGTGTCGTCCATGCCAGTCACGGGGAACCTGAACCCTGCAGATGATATTGCATTGTAATTCCCATCAGCCCTATCTAGCATAGCCAGTGATAAGAGATGATGGAAATTGCAATCTGAGAAATGAAAGGCTATATGCTCCCCATCCTTCTGCCTTATATCATCCTGGTGTCCAAGGTGAAGCAGACTCCATACAGTTAGGAAAACCTCTGTTAGACATCATGGTACAAATGCTATGCTGGTTGTAGTGAGGTCAGGTTTTTTTAAATAACTACTTCAGGGTAAATGTACAACATAGCCAATGGTAAGGGAGGATGAGATTTGTAATCCAACAGTATCTGGGGGGGCACACCCCATCCTTCATCTGTCATGACTGGCAATGTCCCTCTATTTGTGATCTTTCTCATTTCCTGTTAACTAGTTCTTTTAAATGGATGCTGGGGATTGAAGTTGGGATCTTCTGCATGCAGAGCAAGTGTCATGGAGCTGTGGTCCTACAATTGACACCAAAAGCAGCTGGATTGTAGGGAGTTAAATTCCTCAGAGTTGTGAAGCAGTCACGTTTAACTGTGAATTTAATATTTTATTTGCCATTTATTTGCCAAACTCCGATTTCAAACCTCCACTGCCTTGTGGCTATATCCACTCATGGAAAAGGCTTCAGGAGTTAACCTCGAGGCAAAATCCGGAGCTGGAGTCCCGAAGGCAGCATGTGTCGTTCTGCCAACTCCTGCGACATTGCTGGAACCAGTTGTATTGGCTCTTGCCTTTCCATTGGACCATTTCAGCAATGTGGAGAGGGGGGATCTGCTGCTTGGGTAACAGCCTATCCTCCATATTACCTTACCCGGCCTTCATGCTCTGGAGAGGACACTCCTCGATTCAGAGCATGTTACCATAGTCTCTCTAGACTGAAGGATGCCTATGCTATTTGCCATTTAAAAAGGAGTCTGCCTTTGGCATTAAGAGCATTTGTATAAACAGTATTGAATGAAGTTATACACTGGTCTTGCAGATTGAGTAATCTTTAATCATGTCTGCAGATAACATGTATAAGCTACTTGGACTACCCACAGAACAAGCTTAAGAGATTTATTAGCCCATGTTGCTTCTGAATGTCTTTTCATCTGGGTTGGTTGTTGTAGCCATCTTGGTAGAAAAAGAAACAAGAAAGGTTTAAGTACCATCATTGAAATTTAACTAACTCTGTGTGTCTCTGGGAGTTTTGAGCATGATGCTCTTGAACAGCTGTCCCTAAGCCACACGATAATCTGTTTTGGAAACTGAGAATATTTTAAAAGCCCCTTATGCTATGATAGTGAGATTTAAAGAAATCAAAAATCTCTCTGGTCTTGCAGGAGTCTTTGAAATCCTGACCTGTTTGTTGATTTTTTTGCTTACATAATAAACTGTTATAGAACCGTGTCTCAGCAATGATTTACATACGTTTTCCTCCCTCAGTTGCTTTCTTATAAATACTGCTGATCGCATAATCAGAGTCTATGATGGTCGGGAAATCTTGACTTGTGGAAGAGATGGAGAACCAGAACCAATGCAAAAGCTACAAGACTTAGTAAATAGGTAAGATCTTGAAAGAAATGGCTATCTTCAAGCAAGAATATATGTTCCTGTCAAAACACTGGTGCCATCATCCAATAGCATGTATAGAGTACCTTTATTTACCACTAAGCAATGGCAGACATAGACTTTGTTCTCAAGAATCTCTGAATGGGTCAAATAGTCAAGCTTTGAAACAACTTCAGGGGGAACACAGCCCCACTTTGTCAGATGACAGGAAACCATTACATGGACAACACTCCAGTTTCCTCCTGGATGATAATTTTGATAAGCAACAATTGAATGTGTGGCTTAAACTGAGGGATTCACATGCACAGTCTAGCGTTGAACTATTTGCACCAAATACTATCGGAAAATAATTATGAAGAACAATACAAGTAATATATGTAAGCTATCATGAATCCAAAGAAACAAGTCAGCAATTCATCATATTGAAACTAGTAGTCCTGAGCTAACATCAATGGATTATATGTATAGGTATACTAAGTTGCAAAGATAATTTTTCAACAGTTGCCTAAATCTTACAGATTGAACACATATTTTCCTCCACATTATAAATTTCAGCCACCTCCAGTTTTAGTAAATGAAATGATGGTACTGTTTGGGGCAAGCAAATTATCATGGATGAAACAGTAGATTTTGATAATTCAGATAACCCTGTTTCCCCGAAAATAAGACCTAACTTGAAAATAAGCCCTAGTATGATTTTTCAGGATGCTTGTAATATAAGCCCTACCCCAAAAATAAGCCCCAGTTAAGTGAAACTCTGCCCTGCACCATTGTGCAGCAACCAGAAGATGACATGACTGTGTTTGAATAAATGTAGATGGTTGTACCTGAAAAAAAAAGCATCACCTGAAAATGAGCCCTAATGTGTTTTTTGGAACAAAAATTAATATAAGACCCTGTCTTATTTTTGGGGAAACACGGTATTACACTTCTGGATAAACAATTTAAAAATGCCTTATAGAAATTGGGAATTCCCCTCAATAAGTAACCTCAAAAGTACAAAAAGTACAGAAGTTGCAGACTACCAAACATTAAGGGAAGAAATTAGAAATAATACGAAAGCAAGATCAGATCATCTTTCTCTCTATACTAATTTCAACAACTCATTTCAACAACCTTTGTTTAACAAGTTAAAACAATTGGCTGTAATTATTGATTTGCTTCCTGAAATTCAGACATCAGTGATTCTGCAAACTTGTCATTTCACCCACATATTTATCAGGAGTTGACTTTTAACCTTTAAGGTTGACCCTTAGATCTACCCCTATGCATCAGCAATAACACTATAAGTGTTACTTCTACTACAATTACAGTTTTATTACTACTGCTGCTACTGTTACTCTCCTTCTAATGCTGCATTTATACAGTGGTGCTTCACTTGACGATGTTAATTCGTTCCAGCGAAATCGCTGTAGAGCGAAAACATCGTCAAATGAAATAAAAAACCCATTGAAACGCATTGAAGACCATTCAGTGCATTCCAGTGAGCTCAATACCTGCTGATCCAGCAAAGATCCTCCATACGGTGGCCATTTTCTGGTGCCTGCTAAGCAAAAAAGCCTTCCTAAAAACAGTGGGGGGCCATTTTCATCAGCTGGCAGCCATTTTATAACCTGACGATCAGCTGTTTGATGATCGTCGTAAAGCGAAAATCGGGTCCCGATCATCGCAAAGCACAAAAACCCCATTTAAACCATCATTTTGCGATCACAAAAGTGATCGCAAAATCCTAATTGTACAGCGATTTCCTCATTAAACGAGGCACCACTGTATTCCATTTTTCTACGAGCACACATACAGTAGCTTTGAGTGAAGGGACTCTTGCCATCTCACATCCCCTTCTGATGCAGCCACGTAGTATGCCTGATAGTCTCAATAGTTCTCTGGGAGAACAAGTTGAGCTGTGTTTGATCTTAGCTATGTCGATGGAGGCTCTTTGTTTCACCACTTGTTCTAAAACAGTCAAGTGAATGTATGAGAGTTCTTCCCTTATTGTTTCCAGCCTCTGCTCATACTTCTCCAGTGTCATCCCTTTGCACTAATTGTACCATCCTTCTCCTGTTACACTTCACTGAAAGTCCAAATCTGTCTTGAAAGATACATCCTGTCTTGAGCAATTAGCTGCTGTGAAATTTGTCATTTGTAGTTTCAGAATATCACACATCTGGCCACATATATACCATCTTTTGACAGTTTTGAATTGGTGTTATCTAGTGCTCTTGCTTTTCCTAGAACAGAGTAGCACAGGGCAATTTGTTCTGTTGATTCCTTTCTCTGCAGAACACCTTGGAAAAAATGCTGTTTCTCTGGTGATGGAGAATACATTGTTGCAGGGTCAGCACGTCAGCATGCTTTGTACATTTGGGAGAAGAGCATTGGAAATCTAGTGAAAATCCTCCACGGCACTAGGGGGGAGCTGCTGCTAGATGTAGCAGTAAGTGCTTTTCTATTTTTCTCAAGGGATTAATTATATACAAAAATATATAAATTTTTTTATTTAAAAAACTTTTGTTTTAAAATACTATTCCCTGTGCAATCTCTGTCTTCTAGTGGCATCCTGTCCGACCCATCATCGCATCAATTTCTAGTGGTGTAGTGTCCATTTGGGCTCAAAATCAAGTGGTAGGTAGTAATACTGATGTATGTTCTGACTTTCAGTACAGGTTGCTTTTCTTGGGTGATTCTGTGGTAAATCTTTGTGAATATTTTTGTAGCGTTTCCATAAGGTTGTGTACACAGTAGAATTAATATCATTTTTGGTGTATTCTTCAGAGAAAGCCAAATGCATTTGTGATCAATGAGAAATGAACTGTCTGTAGCCAGGGGCTTGAGACTCCCTTTCACTACAGAGAGAAAAGTAATAAAAAGAGTGAAAGAGATCCTGGTGTGATATCACGCAACAGAGCTAACTAGTGTAGTTTTTTTAACATGGCTTGTTATAAAGAAGATCTGGTCCTTGTAGATTAATGTAGTTGTGCTTATCATGTTTGGCTAAGATGTGATGATGTAGTCAATTACTATTAAGATATTGGCACAGTGGTGAAATATTCTTTGTATTTGTGGCTTAGGAAAACTGGAGTGCCTTTGCACCTGATTTTAAAGAACTAGATGAAAATGTAGAATATGAAGAGCGGGAATCTGAATTTGACATAGAAGATGAAGACAAGAGTGAGCCAGAGCAGACAGGTAAAACAAATGCATTGATTAAAAAACTCAGATTGTCCTGTGTGAATAGTAAATGTCATTAAGTAAAGGTAAAGGTTCCCCTTGACATTTAGTCCAGTCGTGTCCGACTCTAGGGCGCGGTGCTCATCCCCGTCTTCAAGCCGTAGAGCCAGCATTTGTCCATAGACAGTTTTCATGGTCACGTGGCCAGCGCGACTAGACACAGAACGCCATTACCTTCCCACCGTGGTGGTATCTATTTATCTACTCGCATTTACATGTAGGTAGATAAATAGCTTTTGAACTGCTAGGTTGGCAGGAGCTGGGACAAGCGACGGGAGCTCACTCCGTCGTATGGATTCGATCTTATGACTGCTGGTCTTCTGATCCTGCAACACAGAGGATTCTGCAGTTTAACCCATCTTGCTCCTGTAACTTGTACTTCATCAGGTGTCATCTCTTTTTGTTCATCAGGATAGTGTGTAAAGTTTGCACAAAAAGTGTGCAATTACAACTCAGAGATGAACTGGTTGTGGTGGGTTGGCAGTAGGCAGATGCACCCCTGGGTTGGCAGAAGTCTCTTTATGCTTGTAGAATTTCTTTTTGCTGGCTGAATTTAGACATCAGAGGAACCTACAAAAGAAATACTCTGCCAGCTAAGATGTACCAGAGAGGAGCTGAAAAAGAGGATTGTCCTCAGACTGTGTGTTGTGTGTTTAGTCGTTTAGTCGTGTCCGACTCTTCGTGACCCCATGGACCAGAGCACGCCAGGCCCTCCTGTCTTCTACTGCCTCCCGGAGTTGGGTCAGGTTCATGTTGGTTGCTTCGCAGACACTGTCCATCCATCTCATCCTCGGTCGTCCCCTTCTCCTCTTGCCATCACACCTTCCTAACATCAAGGTTTTTTCCAAGGATTCTTTTCTTCTCATGAGATGGCCAAAGTACTGGAGCCTCAGCTTCAGGATCTGTCCTTCAAGTGAGCATTCAGGGTTGATTTCCTTTAGAACTGATAGGTTTGTTCTCCTTGCAGTCCAGGGGATTCTCAAGAGCCTCCTCCAGCACCACAATTCAAAGGCATCAATTCTTCGGCGGTCTGCTTTCTTTATAGTTCAGCTCTCACTTCCATACATCACGACAGGAAAAACCATAGCTTTGACTATTCGGACTTTTGTTGGCAAGGTGATGTCTCTGCTTTTCAAGATGCTGTCAAGATTTGTCATCGCTTTCCTCCCAAGAAGAAGGCGCCTTTTAATTTCAGGGCTGCTGTCTCCATCTGCAGTGATCATGGAGCCCAGGAAGATAAAATTTGACACTGCCTCCATATCTTCCCCTTCTATTTCCCAGGAGGTGATGGGACCAGTGGCCATGATCTTAGTTTTTTTGATGTTGAGTTTCAGAACGTTTTTTGCACTCTCCTCTTTCACTCTCATTACAAGGTTCTTTAATTCCTCCTCACTTTCTGCCATCAGAGTGGTATCATCTGCATATCGGAGGTTGTTGATATTTCTTCCGGCAATCTTAATTCCGGCTTGGGTTTCTTCCAGTCCAGCCTTCCGCATGATGTATTCCGCATATAAGTTAAATAAGCTGGGGGACAATATACAGCCTTGCCGTACTCCTTTCCCAATTTTGAACCACTCAGTTGTTCCATGACCAGTTCTAACTGTTGCTTCCTGTCCCACATATAGGTTTCTCAGGAGACAGATAAAGTGGTCAGGCACTCCCATTTCTTTAAGAACTTGCCATAGTTTGCTGTGGTCCACACAGTCAAAGGCTTTCGCATAGTCAATGAAGCAGAAGTAGATATTTTTCTGGAACTCTCTGGCTTTCTCCATAATCCAGCGCAAGTTAGCAATTTGGTCTCGAGTTCCTCTGCCTCTTCGGAATCCAGCTTGTACTTCTGGGAGTTCTCGGTCCACATACTGCTGAAGCCTACCTTGCAGGATTTTGAGCATAACCTTGCTAGCGTGCGAAATGAGTGCAATTGTACGGTAGTTGGAGCATTCTGTGGCACTGCCTTTCTTTGGGATTGGGATGTAGACTGATCTTTTCCAATCCTCTGGCCACTGTTGAGTTTTCCAAACTTGCTGGCATATTGAATGTAGCACCTTAACAGCATCATCTTTCAAGATTTTAAATAGTTCAACTGGAATGCCATCACCTCCACTGGCCTTGTTGTTAGCCAGGCTTTCTAAGGCCCACTTGACTTCGCTCTCCAGGATGTCTGGCTCAAGGTCAGCAACTACATTGTCTGGGTTGTCCGGGATATCCAAATCTTTCTGATATAATTCCTCTGTGTATTCTTGCCACCTCTTCTTGACGTCTTCTGCTTCTGTTAGGTCCCTCCCATTTTTGTCTTTTATCATGTTCATCTTTGCGCAAAATGTTCCTCTAATATGTCCAATTTTCCTGAACAGATCTCTGGTCTTTCCTTTTCTGTTATCTTCCTCTATTTCTTTGCATTGTTCATTTAAGAAGGCCCTCTTGTCTCTCCTTGCTATTCTTTGGAAGTCTGAATTCAAGTTTCTGTAACTTTCCCTACCTCCCTTGCATTTTGCTTCCCTTCTCCTCTCTGCTATTTCTGAGGCCTCGTTGGACAGCCACTTTGCTTTCTTGCATTTCCTTTTCTTTGGGATGGTTTTCGTTGCTGCCTCCTGGACAATGTTACGAGCCTCTATCCAAAGTTCTTCAGGCACTCTGTCCACCAAATCTAGTTCCTTAAATCTGTTCTTTACTTCCACTGTGTATTCATAAGGGATTTGGTTTAGATTATACCTGAGTGGCCCAGTGGTTTTTCCTAATCTCTTCAGTCTAAGCTTGAATTTTGCTATGAGAAGCTGATGATCAGAACCGCAGTCAGCTCCAGGTCTTGTTTTTGCTAACTGTATAGAGCTTCTCCATCTTTGGCTGCAGAGAATATAATCAATCTGATTTCGATATTGCCCATCTGGTGATTTCCATGTATAGAGTCGCCTCTTGTGTTGTTGGAAAAGAGTGTTTGTGATGACCAGCTTATTCTCTTGACAAAACTCTATTAGCCTTTGTCCTGCTTCGTTCTGAACTCCAAGGCCAAACTTCCCTGTTGTTCCTTTTATCTCTTGGCTCCCTACTTTAGCATTCCAGTCCCCTAGAATGAGAAGAACATCTTTCTTTGGTGTCAGTTCTAGAAGGTGTTGTAAATCTTCATAGAATTGTTCAATTTCAGTCTCCTCAGCAATGCTGGTTGGTGCGTAAACTTGGATTATTGTGATGTTGAATGGTCTGCCTTGGATTCGTATTGACATCATTCTATCATTTTTGAGATTGTATCCCATTACAGCTTTTCCCGCTCTTTTGTTGACTATGAAGGCTACTCCATTCCTTCTACGGGATTCTTGCCCACAATAATAGATATGATAATCATCTGAGCTGAATTCGCCCATTCCTGTCCATTTTATTTCACTGATGCCCAGGATGTCGATGTTTATTCTTGCCATCTCCTGTTTGACCACCTCCAGCTTCCCAGTGTTCATAGATCTTACATTCCAGGTTCCTATGCAGTATTTTTCTTTGCAGCATTGGATTTTCCTTTCACTTCCAGGCACGTCCACAGCTGAGCGTCCTTTCGGCTTTGGCCCAACCACTTCATTAGCTCTGGAGCTACTTGTACTTGTCCTCCGCTCTTCCTCAGTAGCATGTTGGACGCCTTCCGACCTGAGGGGCCCATCTTCCAGCGTCATATCTTTTAGCCTTTTGTTTCTGATCATGGGGCGTTCTTGGCAAAGATACTGGAGTGGCTTGCCATTTCCTACTCCAGGTGGATTGCGTTTAGTCGGAACTCTCCACTATGTCCTGTCCGTCTTGGGTGTCCCTGCACGGCATAGCCCATAGTTTCTCTGAGTTACTCAGACTACTTCAGCATTATTCATAATGTGGGACGTAGATTGTGAAGGTGATCAGGAATGAAGTCCTTCACAGGTATATATTTGTATTGCTGTAATTGTCATAGCTGCCCCAAGAGTAGCTTTGGGTGAAGGTGCAGGATATAAATGATGTGACATTTATTTATAGGATTACGTGTGGAACTTTAGTACTTCTGGTACTTCAGCCCACAGAATTCACCACGGATTTGCCCCAGCCAAGAAAAATCCTCACTGAATTTTAGTTACTCACAGGTGGAGAATTGAGACTCCAGCATCCATTATGTGTCTGTGAGGAGGAAAGAGGAAGTGGATGGGACTGGCTCAATGAGAGTTGCAAAGGATTAGAAGACTGGTAGTTTCTGAGAGGCATCCAACCTAATGGCCAGAGGGGCAGCCAGAGCCTTACAGTTAGCCAAAGGCACCTCTGTAAAGAAGGGTACAAACCTGAAAAATTGTGGTTTGTGATGGTTCTTAGTTAGCCGCGAACCACAAACTAACCAGAAAACGTAACTGGTTCCCAGTTGGGTTTTCAGTTTGTAGCCAGTGTTGGTGGTGCCTACCTGCTCCTGTCACTCCACCACTGCTGTGCTGCCGCCACAGGCGAAGTGTAGAAGAGGAGATCCCCAGCACCACATTCTGGGATTGCTAGACCAGGAAGGACCAGAGCTACTGTAAATCATTGCTTCCGAGTTCCATCCTAGAGAGGAGCATAGAAGGATACAATGGTTGATGGTATCAAAAGCTGCTAAGAGGTCCAGCAAAACCAACAGGGACCAACATTCCTCCTGTTCAATTCTCAGCCAAGGTGACCAAGTCACCATCAGTCTCATAGTCAGGTCTGAATCTATATATTTTCCAAAAATAGCCTTTTCATTAAGTGAAGCTCCTGGGTAACGTATGGATAGGCAGTCTGTCAATCCAGATATTTTGGACTACAGCCTTTATCAATCCTAGTCAGTATGACCAGTAAAAGCTGTACTTCAGTAACATCTGGAGAGCACCGCATTGTCTCCCTTGGCCTTAGATTCTCCTTTTATAATCTTTTATTCTGCATTTCATCCACCCATTATCTTTTCTCATCACTTGTAGTCTTTTTTATTAAAGTTCTATGGACACTGAGAATTGCAGTTGATGCCGATCAGTTGGTTCTCAACACAAGAGCTGATTTAATTTAAATTGTATATAATTTTATATAACAACAGTTGCAGTCCTCTGTACTTTAAGCAGGCTTCTGAAAAGGTTTTCCACTGGTTGCTGAAGTCACTGGAAAGGTTCAACTTTGATTCAGTTTGTTGCTTTGCTGTTGCCCAAAAGTTGGCTCCATTTTCACTTATGCTAATGAAACATTAGTAGAAGCTTGTCAATGAGTTCTCTCTGTTTCTTCTAATACACGATATGAACTTTCCTTGTTTGGCAGGTGCTGATGCGGCAGAAGATGAAGAAGTGGATGTGACTAGCGTAGATCCCATTGCTGCTTTTTGTAGCAGGTGAAAATAGGGTGATGAAGATGTGAAAGAATTTCTAGTGGATAAATTTTATGGAACTTATTAGTTCAATGCATGTTTCTTTAGATTTTACTTCCACTGCATTCAGTAAAATTCACTCGCTGTTAAGCACAGTTGAGATTACTGCCTAAATCTGCATGCATTTTTAGCATAAGCAAATAGTGTTTCTGATTTTTTTTAAAAAAAAATCTGTTGCCAAGGCTCTGAAAAAATTATTGACAATTTTAAAAAATGTTGCTAGATTAAAAATATGCTTCTGATTATTGAAGAATTTTGTCTTTTAACACTTTGTGTGGTATGTCCTCTTAACATTTATTTTGCATCCAGTTTCAAAATCAGCAAGAGGAGTTTCTTACATGATAGACCTTATTAAGAGCTATAAGAAAATTTAAGTTGTATTCATTCTCTAATGCACGTTAACAAGAGTGTTGTATCCAAAAACAAAGATAGGCAGTATTGTTATTGGACAATTAAAGAACCTTGAAGAGAAGCACTTTCAGTTCCCATGGGATTCTTAATCAGTATTGACATTACAAAGTTTAGGATTGGGGGACGGTAAGGAGAAACAAAAGTCCAAAAATAATCCTGACTAGAATCTTAGAAATCTATACTTAATTTAATTTCCAAGATGGAGGCTACTGACTTGAGATGTGGGGTAGCATGTTTCACCTCAAAGGATGTAGAATCAATTGCTTTATTTCACGTCTACCAACAAAGGAATGTCAGTCAATTAGTGAATCTTGCATTTCCTTTTGTTTAATTGTTGCAATTCTTCACTTTTTCCGAACGGTGTAGCTGGAAAGTATAGAAGTTATTTTTCCAAACCCTTTCAATATGTAAGGATCTCTTTTTGTTTTAAGAAGCAAAGGGCAAATCTCTGTTCTTGCTGTTGTTGGCTTTATTTTCTTCTCAAACATCACCATTTCTGCTACAGCCATCCTTGGTGTGGATAATACAGTGGTGCCCCGCATAGCGACGTTAATCCGTTCCGGATTAATCGTTGCTATCGGGAAACATCGCTAAACGGAACTAAACGGAACTTTTAATGTGTTCCTACGGGGCCCAAACTCACCGTTCAGCGAAGATCCTCCATAGTGCCACCATTTTCGCCGCCTCGGTAGGCGAGGGCAGCGCGCGAAAATGCTTGCGGTGGCCATTTTGGGCACCCGGCGGCCATTTTGGAACCGCCGATCAGCTGTTCTAAAAACATCGCAATGCGAAGATCGGTAAGCAAAACGCTTACCGATCATCGCAATGCGATGTTTGCCCATTCAGAACATCGCAATGCGATCGCATTAGCGATCCCAAAAAATAGATTACTATGCGGATTCGTTGTTAAACGGTACGCTCGTTATGCGAGGCACCACTGTACTTCTTTTTTATTTTGTGCCTGACTTTTGTGGGGCAGTTCGTGGATTACATGTGGATGTGGCACATTTTAGCAAAGTTGTATATTGCTGAGGAAAAATCAAGTGTAGCTTTGGCACCCTGATGAATGTATAGTCAGCATCAAACCTTGGTTATTGAGTTCATAGCATGTTAAATTATTCCATAAAGCAGCCTTCCCCAACCTACTGCTATCTAGGTCTATCTAATCATCATGGGATAATGGGAATTGCCCTTGAGCAAATCTGGACTTCACCATTTTGAGAAAGCCTGCTGTAGAGTGGATGGTGTTCAAACAGAAGAAGAGATGGGGAAAACTATATTGCAATGTTATCTGTGCATTGTTAGTTGAAGCAAAATGTTGTTTACTTGACAGCGACGAAGAATTGGAAGACTCCAAAGCTTTATTGTACTTGCCTATTGCTCCTGAAGTGGAAGACCCAGAGGAAAACCCTTACGGACCTCCTCCTGACGCAGTCCAGACTGCAATTCCTGACGAGGGTATTGGCTCTGAGAAGAAGAGGCAGTCTATGTCTGATGGACCTCAGCCCCCAAAGAAGAAACCCAAAACTACCAACATAGAACTGCAGGGAGTTCCCAATGATGGTAAGTGGGAGTTGCTGTCACTTTTATGCCTGCACTATCCCACATCTCTTTAACAATCAACAATTTGGAAAAAAATAGATATCCTAATTCTTCAATATTTTGGGCAAAAATTTTGGGGAATAATGGTTCACTTCATTTTATCAATTGCCATACTTTATCGTGTTATCAAGCACAACTGTACTCTTCTACCTCAGGAAAAAAAACCTTCCTTCCTAAAGAGGAAACCCATTTCTAAGCATTGACTTATTTGTTCTTCTTTTGTGCCTTTGTGATCCTTTACTTCTGTGTGGGCAGTTGTCTGAGGAGGGAACAAAAAGCTTCTTTAAGTAGTTGATCTTCCTCATGCTCCACACCATTTTGTTTGTCAAGGAAAATTATAGGCCTGACCAGAATAAAGTGCTGTAATGAGAAGCCATAACTGTCAGGTGTGTTGAAACTGAGTCAGGGTGACTCAGCAAGGATGATGTAACCCGAGCTGATGCAACCTAGAGATGATGTAATGCAATGAGGTAATGTGTAATGTGATTGGTTGTCTGAATGTATATATGTAGAGCTGTACAGTTAGTAATATCTTCACCTGCTTGAAGATCACATCTGCCTGCCATGCTGCCAGACTGCTGTATATACTGATGTAAATATACTATGCTGAAGGAAATGCTGCCGGACTGCGTGTGATTTATTGCTGGACTGCCTGAACCGCCATATACTCTGCTAATTCCGTGATTTCCGCTGAGAAAAACCTCACATTGTCTCATCCTTTCTACTTGAACTGACAGCAGCAACTAATAACATTGAATGCTCCTTAGCTAAGCTAAAAACCTTGCATTACAAGCCCTGTCCGAGTATATCCACGTCTTGTTCCAGCGTAAGCAACACCCAGGACAAAAATAAAGGCAAAGGAAGGGCAAAAAGAAAAGACCCGAGTAACACCTCACCTCTTGATCTTTTGGTCCCCAATTCTACAGCTGATGCACCGGGAAATTTACTCCCTGGCCCAAGGGCTTCATGCTCCCCAGCCAAACAACCGACTGCCAGCGAGCACCCGAAGACTGTTGACCTAACCATAACATCAGAGCTATTGCCATCGGCACTTGTAGCCAGCCCTCCTGCCGAAGCGTCGGGGCAAATAGGATCTCCCGGCATTAATTCAAAAAAAGACGAATCGAGGGAGACGCCGCCCATGATGAACCCCACGATCATGCCAGCTCCGGAGCCCTCCACCTGTACGCTCACCGACACGTGCCCTCTGACAGAGTCTTTGTCCACTTCACCCCACACACGGCCTGATGTTAGCATCATCAATGGTCCCGCCCAAGGAGAACTCCTACTGCAACTTGATATAGATATAGACAGCGAGTCCGTGCCTTTCGAGGCCATTCATGGGTTTAATGACTTGTCACGGGAAAATCAATACTCGGTGCTCAGGAAGGTTGAGGCACTAAGGCAGGAATTGAAGACCCTAGTAGATCCCTCCGATCCTAATAGCCCCTCTGGAGATCCTCCATTCTTTCGAGGGACAAACACTTCGATTCCACCGCTTTCCACTGGGGCCACCACCTGGCCAAAAGCCTACAAGGGTAGATCCCCCTCACTTGAAGGAAGCTTCCAGATTGAACCGCCCCCATCCACCTCTACACGGGCAGAATGTACCTTGCCAATTGCCCCTTCGCCTACCGGAGCTCAACACAAGAGAGCAGCCCAGAGCCTTTGTGTGGGTCAGCCCAGTCCCGAAGGAAGGGTCAACAGCAACACACTTCAACTCACCAATTTCCTCCAAACGCCCAATGTCCAAGAGCCCAGCCAGATTAAAGCTCTTTCAACTTCACTTCCAACCCAGCGTTTTCCGTCTAAACTAGTTTTGGTGACTGCGGACATTCACACCTCAGAGAACTCCAGTGTTTGTCCTGGAGCTTCGCCGGTTCTGCCAGAACCCTCGGCTAGTCTGGACGCGGACATCCGAGCCGGGGCTGACTCCTATGCTGTAAGCTCACTTCCGGACTCAATGCCACCCGACATATTGTCGCCTTCAAACTGACATTCGGTCAACCCACTCCCCTCTGCTCCATCGGCTTACCTAAGTCTGATCTCCTGGAACGTGGCGGGCTGGCATGGCAAAAAGCAGGATCCTGACTTTTGTGATCTTCTTCGAGGCTTCAGCACCATACTGCTACAAGAAACGTGGACTGCTCACCCTATATCCCTAGCCAGATATGTTTCATATTCCCTACCAGCTCAAAGGCCCACGACAAAGGGACGGCCATCCGGGGGTTTAGCAATACTAGTAGTCGACACAATAGCTTCCAACGCCATTCTTTCTGTCGACGGCATTTGCAAAATCCAGGCCATAAAATTGAAAACCAGGAACCACGAGCTTCTAGTAGCCAATGTTTACATGCCTCCAGCTCCCTCTAAGTCTCACAGGCTCAACCAATGGGAATCCCTGAGCTCTGCTCTTGATAACCTCGAGCTCCGGTTCCCTGGGACCCCGCTGTTGCTGGCAGGCGACTTTAACGCCAGGGTAGGTCAGGGTGAGACCATCTTCAATCGCGTGTCGGAGACATTTAGCGACACTTCCCCCCTGTATCCCTACGTTTCAGGGAGGCTATCCAAAGACCATCAAATCAACGATGCGGGGACCTACCTGGCACAACTGTGCCTGCTCAGAGGCTTAATATGGCTAAACGGTCTTACTGAGGCAGACATTGAGGGTGAATTCACGTTTATATACCCCCGTGGTTCCAGTACAATAGATTACATCCTGATCCCCATCCCCTTGTTACCATACGTGGCCGATTTCCGGGTGGGCGAGCCGCTAGCCAGTGACCATCTTCCTTTATCATGCAGCCTTGCCCCCTATATAGACCCGATACCCCCGATGAACTTGGCTCCCTCGGAGCACTCACCGACTCTGCTCAGAATTCACTGGAACCTCAGAGCCAAACAACTCTTTGAAAAAATAACCAAGCCAGGTATATCTCCGTATAGTTCTCTTAACTGGCTATCGTCATCGAAGCCCGAGGACTATATCCAAGGTTTTGAGAACCTAACAGATACTATAACAGCTAACCTGGGGCGACCCTTCCCCCAATCCCCGTCAAAACAGGCCTCAGCCCCCTGTTACAGGCTAGACAAGGTCTCCATTGCCCTGAAGCAGCACCTGAGAAAGATCTACAACAACTACAGATCCTCCAAGGCTTCCAAGCCCCCTTCCCTTTACTTCGAGCTGAAAACTCTCCTTAGTTCAGCCATTAAGAATCTCCATCACCGCTCGGCAATGGCCCGTTGGTCCCAACTAGCCGAGGCGCTCCATTCTGGTAACAACAAAAAATTCTGGGAAGTGGTTTCCGGTTCTTTCATCTTCAAGCAGTCATCACCTGATCTCCCTTATATACCAACCGAGACGTGGGAACATCATTTCCTGGCCATCTTTCACGACAGCTGTAAGCCAACAACTCCATCAGCTGCGCCTCCACCTCGAGACCTTCCAGAGTGGGCCCCAATCACAACCAGCCAAACAACAAAACTCATAGGCCAACTCAGAAATGGTAAGGCCCCTGGCCCCGATGCCCTTCCTCCGGAACTGATAAAGGCATATACGGACTGGTGGGCCCCGGTACTTGCTGTCCTATTTACCGCTATTAATGAATCTGGCACGATGCCCAAGTCATGGACACAGGCAATAATAATTCCGATCCTAAAGAAGGGAGACAGGAAAACTCCAGCTAATTACAGACCCATAAGCCTCCTTGACATTATAGGGAAGATGTATGCCAGTCACCTACTTTACAAACTGCAAGACTGGCTTCATGATCAAGACATCATGGGCCTAGAGCAAGCGGGCTTCAAGGAGGGAAAGTCAACTCTAGACCACTGCCTGATCCTGTCCCACATGATTTCTAAATACGCCTCACAGCCAAACACTCGCCTTTACGCAGCCTTTTTAGATCTCAAAGGGGCCTTTGATTCAATCGACAGAGACATTTTATGGCTCAAGCTTGCCAGGTTGGGTATCGACAGAAGGCTACTTTTTCTAATCCAAAAACTGCACGCGGGTTCCACCTGCCGCATTAAAATCTCGTCTAAGGGGGCCCTTTCCAACCCAATTCCTGCCAATAGAGGAGTGAAGCAAGGCTGCGTCCTGGCTCCAACCCTGTTCAACCTGTTTATCAATGATCTCGCCCCTCTCTTACACACTGTCAACGGTCACAGCCCCAAAATTGGCCACCTTTCGATACCAATTCTTCTGTACGCGGACGACATGGTTCTCCTCTCACGCTCAAGAGTGGGCTTAAAGAGACTAATTACCTGCTGCCTTGAATACCTGTCACACAATAACCTCCAACTTAACTTCGAGAAAACCAAAATTGTGGTCTTTGGCAAAGCGTGGAAACCCTTCGTATGGTCATTCCATGGGAATCCCATTCAGCAGGTCAGAGAGTTTAAGTATCTGGGCATTACTTTCCATCACCGACACTCCTGGTTAACTCACCAACGGGCAGCAATCAAGACAGCCAAACTCTCAGCCCAAGCCATCCTACGATTTCACCACACCTGGGGCCATGGCTTTATTCCCGCTGCTTTACAGATCTTTAATGCGAAATCAGTTGCTCAGCTACTATACGGCGTCCCTATTTGGTTGTCCTCACTACACAGCTCTGTGGAGAGAGTACAATCTGTATTTTTATACAAAATCTTTGGCCTCCCTCACTGTGTTCCATACGCAGCTCTGTGTCTTGAAGGTGGCCAACACAGAATTGAGACTAAGGCCTGGCTCAGATTTCTCAAATACTGGGTCAAAATTTGTTTTTTCTCTCCCAAGGACACCCTATTGCAAGCGTTGCTAGCTGATAGCCTGCTTCCCAATGGCTTGGCCCTATTCACAAAGAAAGTTAAGACTCTAGGGCTATCTCCCGACCTTCTGGGCCTTATACCCCCCTCCAAGGTGTTTCCAACCATCAAAAACAGGGTCTTGGACATCGAAGGGCAAACTTTGTTTAGTGCGGCACAAAAAGTCTGCTCTCCACTCCATCTTCACCTCTCACTCACTCTCGGACGCAGCCCAAGCTACCTATATTTCCTTGAACAGCCACTAGAGCGTTGGGCATTTACTCTCGCCAGATGCAACATAGTTCCATCAAATCTAGTGCAGGGCAGATATCTGGGCCTACCTACAGACCTGAGAACCTGTCCATGTGGCCAGGGAAAAACCGAATCTCTGCATCATATGCTGTTTCATTGCATTTTGTACATGGATATCCGCCTGCTCCACCAGTCGGTCTTTCCCCCCTCCCACACGCGATGGGATGACCTAAAGAAAACCCAATACCTCTTGAATGGTACTAACAAGGAAGTTACTGTATCAACTGCTCGATATGTTCACGCCATTATTCAGAGACGTCGCAACATGCCCTCTCTAAAATGAGGGGCTTAACGCTGTTTTTCTCTGCACCCCACTCGCAGGCAACGAACCCTGTATGCGTATTTTACTGTATTTATTTTGCGGCTCCTTCTGCTGTATGCCAATAAAGGTTTATTATTATTATTATTATTGTTAATGTAACTTATGGATTCAGGATGCTTCGAATAACAAAATTGCTGCAGAAAAAACACTTCTAAGTAGGAATTTGTTTAACCCCAAATACAGACCGCATTTTCTATAATGTGCAATAAGTAGAACAGTTATGCTGGACAACCTACACGCAGGTTCACACACTCTCCTTTACAGTTATGAATAGGAAATGCATTGTTTCAGGCCATTTGCAAATGCCACGTTGCTTTTGTTAGCAATTGACTAGGTCTGCTGTCCCCTGCCAACCTAGCAGTTCAAAAGCATGTAAAAATGCAAGTAGATAAATAGGTACCACCTCAGTGGGAAGGTAACAGCATTCTGTGTCTAGTTGCGCTGGCCACGTGACCACGGAAACTGTCTTCAGACAAACACTGGCTCTGCGGCTTGGAAACGGGGATGAGCACTGCACCCTAGAGTTGGACACAACTGGACTAAATGTCAAGGGGAACCTTTACCTTTAGTGTCTCTATTACTGTAGGGCAGTGGTTACTGTCAAGGATTTTTGCTGGGATCTAGGCCATATTTATGTGCTGAGGAGAAGGTAAACCCAGTGGTCCCTTTCTATCCCAGAGCAAAATCTCTTACTTAAATCCCAGTAAAAGCTGCCACCAACCTTCTCTTTGTGTGTGCATTTTATACATGTTATATAAAGACAAACTGCGCTAGTAACATGGGAGAGTGGCTTGGCTTTCTGGATCAGGTAACCAAAAGATAGCTCTGCAAGAATTAGACTTTATTTAAAGAAAAGGCCAAACATTAATAAAAAGGCTTGGAAGGCTTACAAATTATAAAAATTACAGTTAAGGGCTCTCAGACAAGCATAGCTTTTAGGAACAGGCATTAAGGATTAAGAAATGTGGTTATTTCATTATCTAAGGTTCCTATCAGCCACTAAGTAGTGGCCCTAGACTTACATCAGGTTCCATAACCTTCCTCTACGTTCTGTCTCTTGTTCACCTGGAAATACTCATTTTGTTTGACTCTGGACTCAAGCTCCCAGCTTGGTTGTGTATTTCCTAGGAAATCCTGGCCAAAGAGGGTGTTTCAAAAGAAGCTTTTGAACTGGGTACTTGGGCTAATCTGACTCCAAGGTGGAAACCAGCTGTCTTTTGTGTTTATTGAGCATGGGAAGAGAAAAAGTCAGCTCTGTGTGTGGTGCTTTAAACACACTAACCTCAAATACTTTGAAATGTGTATCATTACCAGAAAAGCTGTTCCTAAAAGGTATGATTTCTGGTTACATCTCTGTGTTTTAACTTGGTGGCCATGCTTCCCTAGCCACACACACCCTTTTGCTGGCTTTCTCCATACTTCCCAAACTTGGACCCAAGGTGTTCTTGAACTAAAACTCCCAGAAGCCTTCACCACTATCTGCACTAGCCAGGATTTAGTTGTAGTCTAAGAATACCTGGGAGCTTAAGGTTGGGAACTGCTGCTATAGGGCATAGATATATAGTTAAAACGATGTCTTGTGAGAGATGATGGAACAAGTTCATAGTGCAGTGTATTTGTTGCAGTCACACAAAAATTGATTGCTGCCAGTTCTCTGTTGTTTGTACAGCAGTGTCTCTCAAGACGAAAGTAATTTGTTCCAAGAGTAGCGCTGAAATTTTCGTATTGCGAAAAGTGGTTTTCCTATAGGAACCTCGGAAGACGAATGAATTATTTTCATCTTGCGAGACATCGGTCTTGTGGAAACAAATAGTTTTGCGAAGCACAGCCATAGAAGAAGACATCTTGCGAGGCACCACAGTGGTCACAAAAACCATTCGTCTTGCGGGTTTTTTGTCCCACGAGGCGTTCATCTTACGAGGCACCACTGTACTAGCTTTCCCAATTTTGTGGTGGCTGAGAAGTTGCTTGTTCCACTAAAGGCATTGTCCATGTAGATTCCGTGTAGATTCTGCCAGTTCTTTGGCACATAGCAACAAGTCTAAAGAGGATAGCTCTCCAAAAATGTTGCTGCAATGCTAATATGAACCTATAGATTGTAAGACTATGTTGAGTCATGAAATATGTAACATTAGAGTATACACAGAGAGTAGGGAATAACAAAAGCAATCCTTCATGTCAGACAGGATCTTGACCAAATAAAGTCCCAGAGTTTAGGTTCTCACGACCTTGCACATTTAGTGTTAACAATGGCACTGCTTTCCCCAGATGTTTCGAATACTCATGTTGTTGCACTCCTCAGTGGGGAAGAATTGGTTCAGTTTACGATTGCTTGATGGAAATATATTAAATTAGTTTAAGTACTGTGGTGTTACCCATATTTTCTAAAGCACTTGGGCTAGCAGCTGCCCCGTCTGAGTAGCTCCCTGTGTTTATTTTAACATTTCTGTAAAACATATTGCTAGTGAATCATTGTAATTCCAGGCTTATCCAACTGTTCTTCTGTGGCTCAGAAAACTGTGTCTTCTTGCTTCTGGAAATGACTGAGATATATTCCCCCTTTTCTATGTGATGGCAAGAGGTTCACAGAGCTACAAATGTGACAGATTATGGTTCGGTTTTAATGTAAATTGAAATCTATGCACCTTCTTTTTTTGGCATGTGCCTCTTCCCTCACAGAGGTCCATCCATTGCTGGGTGTGAAGGGAGATGGTAAATCCAAGAAGAAGCAAGCAGGCAGACCGAAAGGATCAAAAGGTAAAGAGAAAGATTCTCCATTTAAACCGAAACTCTACAAAGGGGACAGAGGTTCTTTACCTCTGGAAGGAGCAGCGAAGGGTAAAGTGCAGGCGGAGCTGGGACAGCCTTTGCCAGGTAAGGACCCAGTGTGAGCGTCTGCTTGCTTGGTGACCTTGCTTCTTACAGACATGGCATAGTCTTAGCACTTTAGCTCCCCAGTGACATTTGCTTGCTAAGTGTTTAGCTGCTCTGCTTTCAAGGATGGACAAAATTTTGCTTTACAGAATATGACATAATTGAAATCCACAGTTTTACAAACTTCAGTAAGAGGTGTTACCTGTAGGCACTGCAAGTGAAGAAAAAAATAAACCTTTTTTCATAGGTAATGTTACATTAGGAAGAGAGAAGTTGTTGGTTCTCTTTGCAGCTTATACCATTAGCCCAGTTTTTTTAAGTCAAGAATGCTAATTGGAGTCAAAGGTAGAAGCGAAAGTGCTGGGGAGCAATTTGGGGGCAAACACTTTTTTTGGTAATATGAATATTTTATATTGCTCCCCACCTCCCAATAATAGAGAGGAAAGAGTAATTATCTGACAGTTGGGTGATTGTCCTTAAATTTCATTGCCTACAATATGAAGGAACAATGAGATGTTCATGTGTTGGGCCCGTAGTTGGCCGCTAAATTGCGGTATCTGCAGATAAACAATTATGTCACTGACTAATCTGAGCAAGAAACAGAATGCAGGGTGCTATTGTGCAGTTGGAGTGGGGCTGTGTTGGTAGGAGCAGCCTTGATTTCCATTAGTGAGGATCATCAGTGTCCAGGAACCTGTTAAGTCTCCATTCTTGGGATACTTCTCACTCACTTTGCTTATATAGGTAAGATTTCCAAACAGGAGTGGATGACGCTTGTAGTGAGCTACATTTATATTGCAGGGATCTTAGGAAACTTTTATATGAGAGTTGCTGGATGCAATAGGCTTCTGGTGTGATATATACACAAAATTTTGTATGTCCTTGAAGTTCAGTGGCTACTGCTTTGAATTTTCATGATTTTTAGAATTGAGATTTGTTTTAACCCTTTCTTTCCCTCACTGCTGGTCCAGTGTTACCCAGCTTGCTCGTTGTCCTTCCTGCTCTGCTCCTGTTACGTTGCTTTTATCATATTAATAAATGCACTGGATCTTTGCTTTTAAAAATGTGATAAAGAAATGTGATGTCTTTCCGAGGAAGAAATTTCTTTGCTTTGTTGTTTTCCTGATAGCTTTTTCTTACTTTTGTTTAGCTTGTCAACAAAATGCTGTAACTTACACAACATCATATAAAACAGAAACCACATTAGTAGACTTAGTGTTGTGTAAACATGAGAAAGAAATTAAGTGGCACCATGGTACACATTTTCTGTAATAATAAAGTGTGTTGGTGATATATAAGAGGGTAAATTTATTTTTGTTTGCTTTTATATAAGTATTTTTGGCAGTACAAAACTACTTAAATTTGAACTGATTATAGCAAACTGGCAAAAACTTACTACTTATAATATGTGCACCTATGACATTTTATGGGACAGGAGCCATGCAAGCAGTTCCTCATGTAGGGCTAGAAACCTGTCCTGAGGGAAGATAAAAGGTGGTAGCAGCTGTTGTGCTAGGAGAGCTTTCTCCTGACAGAATCCTTACTCCTGATTTCAGTTTGTACTTGAACTGATGTTTTAGACTATTGGCTACATGCAATCTATCCAGAAAGTTGATCTACTCAAGGCATGACCCATTAATATAGTACGCCTGTGCTTCATTTCATAATAAAGATCAAAACTATTCTTGATTATTCCCTAAGGGTGCTTAAGATGCTCTTGTTTTCACAACAGACACCATATGTTTTTAAGATGCTAAAATGCTGAATTTGCTGCACACAAACATCTTGTGAAACACATTCATATTACTGTTGTGTGATCATATCACATTTTAGTACAGATGTCTTTTTTAAAGTCTGGAAAGGATGTGATTAAAAAAATTGGACAGTAAGCAGTTCCTCATTTTAATATTGCATGTTGAACATACTTGTTCACTTGTTCAACATCTTTGAAGTCCACACTGCTAGGTGGTTGACTTTATTATAGAGTTTAGCCATCAATAAGGGCTCTGAGCTTTCTAGCAAAATGCATTGTTTGCTTATGGATCATTGTCTGGAAAATGTATTTCAAGTGGTGGCATTTATTGGTGGTCACTTGAGAAATCCACACATATATGTGTTGGTACTACCGTGTTTCCCCGAAAATAAGACAGGGTCTTACATTAATTTTTGCTCCAAAAAACTCATTAGGGCTTACTTTCAGGGGATGTTATATTTTTTTCATCTACAACAATTTACATTTATTCAAATACAGTCATGCCATCTTTTTCTGGTTGCTGCACAATGGTGGAAGGCAGGTTTTGACTTAACTGGGGATTATTTTTTGGGTAGGGCTTATATTATGAGCATCCTGAAAAAATCATACTAAGACTTATTTTCAGGTTAGGTCTAATTTTCGGGGAAACAGTAATATGTTATCCACTGGTGTCCATTTTATGATCATATGAAGTGGACTGAGAAACTACAGACCAGAGAACTAGTTATAGCTGTTGGTTTCAGTAACTGCAAGGTTGGTTCAAGTTCTCTTGGCCTTTGTGGAAAGCTTTCTAGTTACCGTGTTTAGGAATGCCGACATAAGTCTCTCAGAATCCACTTTTTGGTTCCAAAGTTTTTATTGAATAACATACAGGCTTGCTCTCTCGATCATGAACAGCATATAAACTTGCGCTCTAGAGCTGCAGCTTTGTCTATTCACAACACCACTCAAATGAGTCAAAAACAGGTGGCACTCCGAATTCAACATTATCCGGCAGGGAATGAGATATACCTCCTGATACGATTTTTGTTTATTTTGAAATTCAAGAAATTATCAGACAAAACTGCCTTTTAATGTGTAGACAGTGATCATGGTTGAGAGAAAAGTACAAGGCTTCATTTTACAAAAACCACATTTTAAATTGTTGATCACATCCTGGAAAATGTGGACATAGGAAAGACTGCATACTCTGCTTTCCCCTTGCCAAACATTCTGTACCAAACACTCTTTGTACCTAAGATTGACACGTAACTTGAATCTCAGTCATCCCTTCTACATTCTTACAGAGAGGGCACCAGGAGTGCTTGATTGCTAACACTCACCCTCTCTGAATTAATGTAAGCCAGGTAAGTTGGGGAAACCTAGACCAAGAGAAGATTATTGGATTCTCAGGCTTCTAACCCAATTTTGCCATTCTTTGCTTTTGAAATAGAGATCTTTAAAAGCTAAATAAGCACATGGTAGAGAAAAGCTTCCTTCTAATGTTTTTGTATCAGTTATGAATGCTTTTGTAACCAGCAGCTTCTGATACTGCGAATCTCTGAATTCTGTTGAAAACACTGCCATGTGTGTTTGAAATTTGTTCTTGTTTTTCTCTTTTATTTTGTTCTTTTAGCAGGTGGCGGAATCTCAGAGCTCTTATGAGTATATCCTTCCCTTCCCTATCTACCCTTATTTCCTACATTGAAACAATAATATGGAGTAAGGACAAAAGATTGAGTCAGATAATGGACTGACTTTAAGTTAATACAGTCAGAACCAGAGACCCAGCTGCCTGTGGACACATGGACCATTTTTTAAAAAGATGCTGAATTATGGAACAGGAAAAAAATCTTGTCTCTTTGTTCCTTTCTTCTTGCCAATAATGAATGAAAATGTGGACTCTCAGGAAAGAAGATTTTTACAGAATGTGATGGACATAAATTACTTTCTGCTTCTTGGTCAGCTTAGACCTCCCTAAGGTAGAGAGTCTTATCATAGGACAAGACAGGAAGATCCCTTTGCCACTAAGCTGAGGTTTTATGCTAATTTCTATTACATACAGTTCTGAAAGGGGTAAATGCTAAATACCTATTATGCTGCTGTAGATTTCATTGCATTATTGCTATTTGGAGCATCGTTATTTTCTCTGTATTAGCCATACTGGTTTGTAGTGGGTTCATAGGTATTCTGTTAATGCTTAGGGTCGCCTTGCAGAGCTGTGGAAGTTTGCCTTCCAGGTTGAATTACTTTTTACAGGTTTGGAGTAGATACTTAGAACTCAGATGACTCCAGAAGATTAGAGTGTTATGAAGGGGGTTACGGGAAATGGTTGCTGATTGCAGGAACAAGACAGGGAAAGAGAGGAGCAGATGTTTGCGTAGGAATCTGACACTTCCCGTTGTGGTTCCATGTGTCATATATAGCTCAGAGATGTTTGTTCCCCAAACATTCCACCCCCAGGATGAACAGAAATGTATGAAAAATCTCCTCTGTGGTTATAAGTGCACCTGCAACAAAAGGCTTTGAGCTTTGATTCTGGGCCTCTTTAGAAAAACTTGCATTTTGCATTTGACTTCCTGCAAGCCTAGTTGTTTAAACCAAAGTCCAATTAATCTTTAAGCACAAGAGATTTAAAATATGTTTTTTCTAGTACATCATTTTAAGATCCTTCAGGAGATTCTCTTAGCCTTGTGCTCACAGAGTGTATTTCAGAATAAGCAAATATATTTTAAGCTGTTTTTTGTTGTTTTTTTGTTTAGTGATTTTGCTTACAAGTTGTTCTCTGACCTCCTTCCTCTAATGCAATGTAATTTACTATTTGCCCATTGTATTATATTCTGTAATATGGTTTACGTGTACCATGATGACCACCAGAGCTTCCATGCAACCTTTCTGTGTATAATCCTGCCATCTACAGGCTGCCAGTCCATCCAAAGAATGAAGCAGTGCTTGGGTTACCTACTGTACTACAAAAAGGTGTTAAGAATTCCTATCTTGTCCTGTACACTTCTTGGCCTCAATGTCTGTGCTTTCCGTTCTTTCAGATCTCAGAATTGTTTTGATATTTTGTAGCTTGCACAAACCTGGCGTAATGATTACTTGTTAGTTTTTGTAAAGTACTCCTGTGATGTTAGTTTCTGTGTTTGTAAATAAAAGGGTATGTTTTGTTTCTTAAACTTTCTCCATCTTTCTTTTCTCTGGAAGTGCAGATCAGTGTGTGTCTATCAATGTGTCGCAATGCACACAAAATGGCACTCTATGACGGTTGGAATGGTGTGTCTGATAAGTTTATTTTTAGCCCCCTAGATTCTGAGGGACAAATCAGCAGGGTTCCTATCTAGCTATCTTCTTAATAAGAGCTTTCTGATAGGCATAAACCTGACTTTTACCATAGATGGATCTCGTCTGTTTCCATACACTGGTAAGAATGCATTGGTTTGACTTTTAGGATGACTACTGAATTATAGAGGCTGATTTGTATCATCACGGTTACATTGGAGAACTTGGTTTGTGACCTCACAAGTTTATAACAATGAGTCAGTGAAGGAAGCTTCCAGAATTGAATGCTGTGGAGAAAAGAACAGACTAAGAAATCCATCTTAATGGAAGATGCTTAGCTGGGAGAATATACATTTTCTGATTTACATGGTCTTTCCCCCTCTACACTGTCACATCACTGACTCACTTTTCTAATTCCATGTTATTTGAAAGTACTTCAGATCCAAAAAGATAATGTGGAAGTTAGTATTGTGTAAGTATCACATCTGTCTTGTGTCCCCTGGTACTGTTACCATAGTGTTTATATACTAGGTTTTCTGTAGAATGCTGAAGACTGGGTACATGGCCTCCTTCTCATTTTTATCCTCACAACAATCCAGTGAGGTATTATTACCCAATAAACTTCATGCCTGAGTGTGGATTTGGACTGTGGTCTCTCTAGACTTATTCCATAACTCAACCCACCACACCATAGTGGCTTTCTTTTTCTGTGGTATGAGATGTTGTTTTGAAGCCCTTTTTGCTGAGATGGGAGGTGTAAAATCAGGGGTTATATCATGTTAGTTACCCAATACTACTTCGTGGTCTCTGTGAATGCACACTAATCGGTTAAACCTGCCCCTGCGCAGAGATCTCCAAAATATTCTAGAGCTAAAAGTTCGCTAGGACCACACGCACGCTCCCCTGCAGCCCACGTGGTCTGCCTGTCCTAGCGGTTACCTCACTTCCTTTTTGCTGCTGCACTGGTCTCATCTCTAGAGCTTCACTATGGTCAAATTGGTTCTTTCTGGAAAGAGATAAATTGTTCTTCATTAATTATTTCCTCGCTGAACATCTTTACTAATCGTTCGTACCTTTTAATTTTGTTTAATTTTATTTACCTAATAGTTATCCCCCCCTTCCCTCCCTATTCTCCTGTTACCATTTCCTGCCCTTTTTGTGGCCACAACGGGCCCTTTCAAAAAGTGCACCTCCTGCATGAACAAAATTCCAATCTCTGACGGACACAACGCCTGCCTGTTCTGTCTAGGGGAAGCGCATCAGTCATCCATTTGCCCAATCTGTGAAAATTTCACCAAACAAGCCATAAAATTCTGTCAGCAAAGGCTCAGATCCTTTCGGTGGGAGCAATCCCTTGTCCTCAAGCTAAAATGGACAGTTCTCAAACTCCGCAGTTACCAGCTCCTTTGGCTCCACTTCAATCTCCAAAGAAATCTAAACCCTCCGAATCCAAGTTGTCTGGCTCCATGACTCATTCCACGGCAACTTCCAAACCTATACCGAAGTCCTCCACAACAAAGCTGAAGAAATTGAAAAAGCCGTGTCTGGATGAGCAACTGTTGGTACAGCTCTCCTCGGTACAGAGTCACCCTACCATTGAGATTGATACCAACAGGAAGTCTATTCCACCAGCTTCGGAACAGTTCCCTTCATCTCTTCTCGCTGGATCTCCATCTTGGGCAGATACCTTGGCTGAGGTACCAGCTTTGCAGTCTTCAGCCATTTCAAGCCCCAAATCCTTGGCTGGCTAACTATTGGGGTGCGAGTCTGGATCACTGCATGTCGCTGATCCAGTTACCATCAAAAAGAAGAGAGTAAAACTCCACCATACCGATTGTACTGGCCGTTCCAATACTGTTATTCACCAGCCTCCATGTCATTTAGGGCTGCGGGTATCGTCAGGCTCAAGGGCTCAAAGTCATTGGCCCAAACATTACCCTTTTCAAGCCTTCGGAGTTCTTCAATGTGCCACTGGATCCATACCATCATCATCGGTTCTGGTAGCCAGGCATGGAGCATTTCTTCAATCCTCAGATGCATACCCATATTACTACCTGTCTGATTCATCTTCGGCTTCGTCCTCTCCGTACCGGCCTGAATTTCATGGAGAAACTTTGGATGTTGACACTTCGGTACTGAAGTCCCTTACCAGGCACCACAACAATGCAGACAGACTTACCATCCAGATTTATAATCTCTACACTTGATGGCCTGGAGAATCCTACCGCATTGAATACCATCCTTTCTCACTCCAGGAAGCCCACTACGAATCAACTTTATTCTTATAAGTGGTTGGCATTTCTGACGTTTGCTCAAAGAACAGCCTTCCTACAACACCTACCACTCTATGAGCAGTTTTGCTCTTCCTTTCCTATCTCTTTGATTGCCAATTATCATTTCCTGCAATTAAGGTCTATATGTCCACTATCAGGGCACACCAGCCACAGGACTCAGATGCTGCTTTACGTTTTAGACATCCTACCTTAAAATTGCTTCCTTTGAGGGTTTGCCCACCTCAACCCTCCTAGGTCTTCTCCTACACCACAGTGGTCCCTACATACTGTCCTGAGGTGTCTGTCACTTCCTCCCTTTGAACCTCTCGCCACTTCATCAGACCGTCTACTTTCGTTCAAAGTCCTGTTTCTTGTGGCCATCACCTCTGCCCGGAGAGCTTCAGAGCTTGCAGTGCTCCACGTAGATCCTCCATTCCCACAATTCCACCCAGATAAAGTCAACTTGTACAGTGGTACCTCGCAAGACAACGACCCCGCTAAACGAAGAATCTGCATAACAACGACTTGCGACCGCTATAGTGATTTGCAAAACAGTCATTCCAATAGAGTATTTTCGCTGGATGTCAATTAGGTCCGTGCTTTGCGAAACATTTGTTCACAAGACGACGATTTTTTGGCTTTGCAAAATGGCTGCCCTGTGTTTTCCAGACCCATGCTTCGCAGTGCAGCCATTTTAACAGCTGATTGGCGCTTGCAAAATGGCTTCCCTATGGGCGATCTTCGCTGGACGAGGAGGTATTTTCCCCATTGGAACGCATTAAACTGGGTTTCAATGCATTCCAATTGGGAAAGAGTTTTCGCATGACGACGATTTCGCTAAACAGCAATTTCAATGGGATGGATTATCATCGTCATGTGAGGCACCACTGTATCTGGATATTTCCTTCCTCCCTAAGGTTGCCACTGATTTCCATGTTCGTCAGCCAATCATTCTGCCTACCTTTTTTCCTAGTCCTTTGACTGGTGTTGAGAAATCGCTCCACCTCTTGGTTGTGCGACACGCTCTCACCTTCTATGTCGAGAGAACAGCTTCCTTCTGGAAGTCCAAGCGATTATTTATATCTCCTCATCCACCTCATAGAGGAGCACAAATATTGCCTGAGACTATATCCCAATGGATTGTTCAAATGATACGACTGACCTACCGGTTTGCAAAGAAGTGTCAGGGCTCACTCCACCAGAGCTTTAGCAACCTCCACTGCATTCCTGCAAGGTGTTCTGATCCCGGATATCTGCAGGGCTGCCAGTTGGTCAACGTCGTCAACTTTTGCATCTCATTTATCTTCTAGACGTGTGCGCGAAGACGGATGCGGGCTTCGGACGAGCAGTTCTGTCTTCTGTTCTGCCATTTCATCCCTCCTCCTCTGAGGTAAGCTTGTTAATCACCCATTAGTATGCATTCACAGAGACCACGAAGAAGAAAGAGAGGTTACTTACCTGTAACTCAGCTTCTTCGAGTGGTCATCTGTTAATTCACACTTCCTGCCTGTCCTCTCCTCCGTCTGTCACATCTGTCTCACCTTTTGAGCAGCAGCGGCTTTGGGGAACTGAGGTAACCGATAGGGTGGACGGACCATGTTGGGCTGTGGGGAGGCGGTCCTAGTGAACTTTTAGCTCTAGAATATTCCGGAGACCTCTGCGCAGGCGCAGATTTAACCCATTAGTGTGAATTCACAGATGACCACTTGAAGAACCAGAGTTACAGGTAAGTAACCTCTTTTTAATTTTACCATACATCTAGAAGCTACAACAGTGTCTGTTTCCTTGCTTGATGAGTATTCCCTGCTCTCCCTCATCAAACTTATTAATAAAAATGTTGAAGAGCACAGGAACCAAGAGTGAGCCTTGGGCACCCCACTTGTTACCTCCTCCAAGTTTGAGAAGGAGCCATTGATAAGCACTCTCTGAGTACAATAGAAAAACTGTTCCCCTGACACTTGTTTTATCCAGCCCTCAGCTAGTTAGCTTCCTAGTCAGAATATCATGGGGTACTTTGTCAAAGGCCTTGCTGAAGTCAAGATATGTTATGTCTACAGCATTCCCACCATCTACCAGGGAGGTTACCCATTCAAAAAATGAGATAAAATTAGTTTTGCAGGATTTCTTCTTGACAAATCCATGCTGGCTTCTCATTATTATCGCATTGTTTTCAGTAGCAGATCTTGGAAATACAACCTTTTGGACATCTGCTTCAAAAATTCCCAAGTCAGCTGTGGGGTTACTGAGAGTTGTAATCCAAAAATTTCCTCACGTTCTGACTGGTACAGCTGGGAAAGAGCCTTTGCAGGGGGGCTTGGAGAGCCACCAGCAGCCAGAGTGGCTAACAGGAGACAATGTTTGGACTCAACTGAAGGCAATGTAAGGTGTTCATTTGGTTCAGGCGTGTTTGGTTCCCTAGTTCCAACTAGACATCTAAAAGACAAAATAATAAAAGGAGCCAGTTACATGGATTCAGTGCTATTTTCATAAAAGACTAGTTCTGCTGAATTTTTATCTAGGAAATGAAAGGATAATACTGTTAGCCTTCCCTGAGTTCTCTTTACATGGAACAACTTAATAAGATTCAAGTTGATAAAGTACAATTCCAAAATTAGTCCAGAAACTGTATTCAGAACTGAGGGAACTTGTAACATGGAACAATATAGTCAGAATAGATCTCACCACCCCACCCAACAAGTAGTCGGCTATCTTACTTCTGCTGCTCTCTCGGCTTTTACCAAGGTTTTCACCTGTTCAGAGAAGCACTGCAGTTCATGTTGAACATTTCAGTAATGTGAAAGTATGGTAAGACTGCCAGACTAAATTAACTTATGAAATTATTCCAATTTTTATTAAGAAATATTTTTACATTATATGATCGTGCTTGAAAAGCCAGTGTCTGGAAGACACTGACTCTAACATGATGTTACCTACAGACTTTAATTATGTATTGCATAACATGGGGCACAATCACATTCGGGTGTACCTTAATTACTGTTTTCAATATATTTCTTTTCCACAGCAGTATGTCATTCAAATTGCCTTTATATTTTGAGAACGTGTCACATCTTGGTACCTGGCTTTGGAAGAAGGATCTGTTTTAAACTTCAAAAATGTTTATGACATTTTCATAGAATGACACTTAGATTAATTAATCAAGCTACAATATGGATTCTAAGAGGACTTTCTGGGTATGATGACTGCAGAAACCAGCTTGACCCTTGGAACATTTGCATTTGCTTTCTTGGTACCATTATCAGTGGCTGCTGAGGAGACATCTACCACTCCCATTATTCCTAAGGAACTGAGGGCAGCAGTTGCTCGGGTTTCAGTCAGTTCTACCAGCTGTAGCGTCACCTGTGGCCTGGGTTACAAGGAAGAAGAGATATGCCAAGTTGGAACAGATGGGCAAAGGAGACACTGTACCAAACGGAAAGTGGACTGCTTGAGTAACTGGATCTGTGGAATGCAGCACTTCACCATCCTTGTTGGTAAGCCTTTTGAATTTAGCTGCCTGACCCTCAAGGAGATTGGTCTGGAGACCCAGAGCTTTAGTTATTCATGGAGGTTAGCCAGAGGTATCATTACCACTGATGATGCTCTCTTTGCACCTTTCAAGACTCCTACCTTCGTCGTTAAGCTTCCTTCTGCTGAGGAATATGACGCAGGAACATATAGGTGTGATGTCCAGTTTATGAGAACCTATAAAATTGTCAAGAGAATCTACTTTGGCCTTCGTGTGATCCCCGGCAACCTGGTAAATATGAACTTTGACAAGTCCTTGACGGTAGAACAGAAATTAGAAAATGAGCCCCCGCAACAGAATACCACAGTGGCTCCAGTCCAGGAACGATGGTGGTCTTGGCGACAAAGGGCTGTGTTTGTGTTTCTAATAGGCATTGGCAGCGGAGTGGGAGGAGGACTCCTGTTGCACTTCCTGCTCAATTGTTTGCTGAAGGCCCATGGAAACTACCAACGGGTGGAGGAATGACATTCACTTTCTTTTTCCTACAGAATGACTGGTCTAAATAGTTGCATTGTATCCAAGTTAAAATAGACTACGTGTTAAATGGGTAGCACCAGTTGATATTCTTCCTTTTTTGGCCTCTGTGGTGGTGAGGGTAACTTTTAAAAAACTGGTTGGGGGAGGTTTAAGCTGCTTATCTGTGAGGAAAGAAAGAACCCCTTTCATGGCTAGATACAAACACGTTTAATGAGCATTCTGCTTTGTGTTACAGCTGCTGGCCTCTGGAGACAGTCTTGTGAGGCAAACCATAAAGAGTGTTGTGCTTTATTTACTAGAGACCAATAAAGTACCGCCCTCTGTCTTCATGATTTTAAGCTTCACAGGACCTCTGAATAGTAGTGCAGACCTTGCAGGTTAGTAGTTGGAAAAGGACTTAGTGGTTGATCATTTGTTTAGAATGTGGACCCTGGTTCATGCTCCAGGTGGGGCTGGGAACAACCTCTGTCTAAAGTCCTGGAGAGTTGTCACCAGTCTATAGCTAACACAAAGTGAACTAATGATTTAAGACAGTTTTCAGCATCCTGTTTCTGGTTTGCAGACTTCATAGTGCTAAATAAAACTGTGCAACAATGCTACAAAAAAGTACCTGGATTATTGGTACATTTCATGTGCCTCCTTGAATCAGAAGGACCAGCCCTACCATTAGACAGAGTGAAAAAGCTGCCTCAGTGGCTAATTTTCTACATCACGGAAAGGCAGGCAACTCAGCTGGTTAATTTATTATCATTTTTACTTTTAGTTTCAAGAAGAAGCATTTATGGATTTTCTGCCTCCCGTGCCAAAATAACCTGGCCAGTCATGAGAACTATGTAAATTGAAATGGGGTGGTGAGTGCTATTTGCTGCTCTGCCTCAAGAACAAAATATCTTGAGCTAACCTTGTGAGTCAGTTGTCTGAAATCTTTGCTGCAATTGTGAATTCCATTGTCAGCATATTGCTATTTCTACATAGATTAATGAAAGCAAAAACAGGTGAGGGGGAGCATAGCAGCTGCAGTAGGAGCTTACTGCAGAAGTATCTGTGTTCTGTCTGGAGGCAACAGCATCTGCCTCCCCAAGGGGGTTAAGAGTCTGCATTCCAGTTTGAGAGTTCTGCTGAAAACCACTAGTGAGCTCTATGCGTCTCTTTCTGCATTATTTATTTACTTTCTTACTAAATATACCACCTAATTAGTACAAGCATTACCCTAGAATGATTTGGAGTCTCTTGGGTGGAGAATGCACGATTGCAGTGCAATTTTTGTGTAATTTTTGTCAGAAGCAGATTTATTTAGGTCTGCAGCTTCAGAATGAAAGAATGAAGCTCAGCCCAAGAATTTACCTTCAGGACCAAAACTGAGTTTGCAGTCTTTTTATCTCAAACAAACTCCCCACTTCTTATCCCCACAAGATTTGTTTTGTTTTAGAAGATTAATTTAATTATGTGTGTTTGGCAAACCATTTTACTTAGTAATGCTCACTATATGGTGCTTCCAATCCTACAAAGCACAAAAAAATCATTACTACTATGAAGTTGCAAGACAGGTGTCAGGGTGGCTGTTTAACATGTTATGCCGTTTTGCCAATCTTAAGGGAGGCCTTTGGTCCATCAATTTTGGCGGGCGTTCCCTCACCAGCTTTGGCAGATTTGGCGTCCTGTCTACTCTCCTCTACTCTTTGATAGCAAGAGAGTCAGAAAGATAAAGATAAAGGAAAATGTCCTTCCTTCCTTCCTTCCTTCCTTCAAAGAGAGGAGAACTACAGAGATTGGTAAGGAAATGGAGCAAGAAGAAAAGTGAAAGGAAACAAGAATGGAAAGAAATGAGAAAGTTAAAAATGGAGAGACGAGAAAGATAAGATGGCACTCATAAGGATGATCAGACTTGGGCAAAGGCAAGAAGCAAGACTGCTGCAAGAGGGCAACAGCTCCAACGAAGACTCTTTTAACATCAGATGTTTGCTGCCTCCTGATATAGAAAGTGATAGGATTACTCCGTTCTAGCAGATTCCTCCTCTGCAACGCCCAGAGAATGTGGACAAATACAGTTGTAACTTACACTTGAAGAACAGCTTCTTTCAAATTTAATTTCAACAGCAATCCATAAGGGGGAGATATAGGGTAATTTGTGCAGGATTGATGCTTTGGGCTCTGTATGCAGAATGCTAAAGATCTATTTTTATTTCGGCTTTGAAGATCAAAGAGGTAACAGCATCTCCTCCTTCCACTTCAATTTAAGTGGAAATACACATTGCTAAATTTCTAGGGACTCGCAGTCAACACGAGGACCCATGTTGTAGCTCTTTGACACATGTACAGCCACCTGCTTTGAGCATGGCACCCACTATTTAGTGTTTTAAAGGTACAGAACTTTTAAACGATAGGCATCCTGTACTGGCAACAGAAGGACTATGACCTAGATAAACATGTCAGAGCGAATTGCTTTTTAGAAACAGCAACCTTCCACTCCTTTTCTCCTGGAGCTCTCCGCACCCCATAAAATAAGTGATAATCTGGCAGGGTACAAGTGACTGCATTTGTGCTCAAGAACACCCTTCATTTAGTTTCTGACAGCCTGGCTGCCACATCCTTGACATGGACTAATAAAAATTGCAGGTCTTTAGGTGCTGGAAGACTTACCAGGTCCAACCTCTTCCACTAAGGCAGCATTGTAAATAAATTGCCCCTATGGCCTCTAGTCCGGTGTATTATGTGACTGCTAGGAGCAAATTGATTATCTTCCGTCTGTCCTTCATATTTCAATGATACGTTCATTCAGTGTTAACCTAGTTGTAAATTATGCCTTCTTTTGGGTTCAAGGGGTCTTGCTCATAATTGCCAGAATGCAAGGCAAATGAATACTGAAGCCGGAGACATCACTAACTTATTACTGTTTATGCCTGGAAAATGAGACTCGGTTTTTATAGAATAATAGTTATCACATTTACAAAGAGAAAAAGTATCTTTCCAGGAGAATTCACATCTTTTGTTTTCTCATCATGTATCTGGCGAGGATGGCAAGCAGGTGAAGATGTGCTACATATTGATAATATTCCTCCATATAATATCCCCAGAAGCAGAATGCTTCTCAATACCAATTGCTAGGAAACACAACCCAGTTCTGGTTATGGGCTTTTTCTTGGGTTGATTGGCCGTTGTTGGAACAAAATGCAGAACTAGCAACACTGGATCTAAAAATTCTGCAAGGCTCAGAATCTGTTGTGTCCCAAAAGGCAGGAGAGTATGAGTGTGTATTGAAGAGGGATAATAGAATTCCCAGATTAATCTTATTGGTCCATTTATTTACAAAAACAAGTTTTTGGGAGCTAAAGTTTTCTCCTTCCTTATTCTACCAGTCTGAAAATGTGAAATACACTAAAAGAGATTAAGGTGCTATACAAATGTATAACAAGCACTCTGTCCTTGATGAACAGTCTAAGAAACCAAACCTGTCAGTCAGTGTTCAGGTGCTTTACAGCTTTGCTGTCTTATTCTGGGAAAGATCTACTGGCCTCAGATCCAAATTGCAATTGCTGATCAGGAGTTCCTTATACATGGAATGATGGGGGAAAACACTGGGTAGGTGATATTTATGTGCTATTGTGGAAGTGAAATGAAAAGGTCAATCCACTGAACCCTTACTTAAAAGGGATTACATTTACACTCATTCAGCCACCCAAGCTACCAGTCAGACTGTAAGTTTGGTGTGCATCTGGAGGGTGCTTGGTTAGAGAAGACAACTTAAACTTACTGCACTTTCAAGGCAGCCAACAACAAAATGTTTAATTTGGGATCATATTGGTGACCACAGTATAATTCTGCCTTATTTTCCCTTGCTGTGTGGTTTCTAACATTGTTTGTGTTAGCATAATGGCAACTAAATGGATTAAAAATGATCCTTGCCTAATGTTAATGTAAAGGAATTAGATTTTCAAGGTCAGTAACAGTTAACAAAACATTTTCTATTGATGTTCCAGTATCTGTCTTTGAGGGTGAACAGCTTTGCAACATCTGTTTTCTGAGGAACTGCCTTTTAAAGCATGGCTTATAGTGAAACATTTTTCTCTTCCAGCTTGTTAAAGCATGAGGCTTCTAGTGCTTGTCTCTAGTTTCCAGGCCTAAGCCAGAGCCAGTCCTACCATTAGGCAAAATAAGGCAGTGGCTTCAAGCAATAGGTGCTGTGAAATGGCAGAAAGGTGATGGAAGAGAAAGAGAGATAAGTGCCATGTGGCTTGCACTGAGTTTTCTAAATTATTCAGCTGCATCCAGGTGTGGTTGCAGAAGTTCACCCATTTATTTAAGAAAAAAAAAGTCTGCCAATGCAGTCTGCTTTTGTATCTGGAACGGATGGAGACACCATCTTGTTTGTCAGTAACAATATCCCCTGGGCTTACCCTGCTCTGAGCCCAGCAACTTTCAGGGCCATCCCAAGACATTTTGTTGCCTGAGACAAAGTACAAGATGGGTCTGGGCCTGTTTTCCCATTCCACTTACAGAAGACAGCTTGACTGGTAGCTTTCAACACTGGTGGAGAGATAATCTAAGCAATAGCAGCCGGGAGGCTCCCATCCCACCCCCCAAAATATCTGCCATCTAAGGCAATAGGCACATACTGCCTAATGACAGACTCAGTCCTGTTTCTACTTCTGTTTTTTTTATCCCATCCACACAGATTCTTGTCCCAGATTTAGTGGTTAGAGCATTGTTCTCACACACAGATGGGTCAAACGAGAGACTAAAGGGAATATATTTTGTATGGGTTAACACATTTTTGCTCTTGAAACAAATTTTCCTCATTCAGGCTTTCAATTTAAGCTTGTTTTACCTTTCAGAGACCAATTACACAATGGATGCAAGATACAGAGATGAGGAAAATCATGGTATTATAACAACTTGGACAATTTGTGGGGTGGGGGAACACCTATCCAAAGAAATCATTTAAAAAGTATTGTCCAGTTTGACCTCAAACCAGAGGAAACTTAAGGCTATTTATCCTCATACAGAATTTTTTAAAATAAAGCATTTGATTTCATTATTTTATCTGGATCCACCATTTGTGTTTCATGCTGCCTCTGTAATATCTCTGTGCCATATTCTACTTCTAAATGAAGAATGAGGCATAAACCAGTGTGGTGGGCTTTCATGAAGTATGTGGAATGGCATAAGTGTGTACCTGAAACCCCAAGCAGCAGAAGCTCCATCACACTCTCATGAGAGTACTATAAGGCATTTTTCTGAAGAGTACTTCTCTTTAAACTATTGTATTTGAATAGTGGAAAATGTATTTAAGTCCAGGAGGGTGTAGCACAGAAGTTCAGCATTGCAGTGCCAGGTTCTCTGTTCTTTAGAAACAACTCCATCACAAAAAGGTGCAGATGATTTTGCTCTCCCTCTCTCTTGATTCAGCTACCTTGATAGTACAGGAAATGTTCTGGAATTGGGATGGTCTGGTTCACATTATTTCACATTGGCTGCATGATATAAAAGTCAATTTGAATCAGTCTGGAAGCCCCCCACCCACCCATCTGTAGTTTTTCTCCTCCACCATTGGAGATTTTACTTTTTGAAATCAAATATGTTGAAACAGTTGCAGTTCACATGATCACCTGAGCCAATGTGGAGGGGTTTGTAGCTGTTGTCTTTCAAGCCATTTGAGCCGGCTACAGCCACAGTGAGAGAGTCAGGGCTGCAGGGAAACTATCTGCCATTTGAATTCTCTCTTCCCACATATGGTGCCTCAGTTTGCTTTTATGTCCCCTTTTCCCTTTTACACCCATTCCACTTGTTATGGACTGATCACAGATAAACATTCCAGATGTATTCATGGTATCTGACACAGTGCAAGAAACATAGTCCCTTTGATACATTATCTGTCACAGGGGAATAGCATCCACAGTAGTTGCACCAAAATGGGCATTTCAGACCTGGCAGGTTCTAAACACAGACATAGTTGGGCATGGGTGGCCCTGTGTCCTCTTCTAGGGAAGACAGGTCTCCATCTGAAGGTCTGTGAAAAGACAATCCTTATCTGGAAGCTGCCATCCATTTGAAGGATTGTCCAGTTCAAATCTGTTTTGAAAATCAAGAATTCTTAAGAGGGAGAGCAAGGGCTTTCAAGCTGTCCATCCTCCTGCACCTGGACAGCATGAGGTTCAGCAGGCACACCATTCACCTAGTCCATGCCTTCAGGTGAGATGCATTGAAATTCTGTTCAAACTATAAAAACCATTCCTAATTTCATATCTGTGTATGAAAATTAGCATATATCATCACTGTAACTATAAGATGCAAATGCATGTTCTTCATCCCCTTTTTAGATGATAAGTGTTCTCCTTGTTTGATGTAAGCAGCCACCATAGGCTGGAAACAGATGGCTTGGAAAACAGAGAATCAGTCTGATGTAGTTAAGACTGGTGCTGGAACTTGAGAAGGTCAGGTTCTACTCTCCACTGAGTCATGACCCTCTCTAGGTGACTCTGGGCCAGATACGCTCTCTCTCAGCCTGACATACCTCACAAGATCATTGAAGTTGTGAGGGTAAATCTGCTTACCATCCAGGCTGTAATGCTATCTATACTTGAGAGTCAGCTTGAACTTGGTGCAACTTGCTTGCTTAGAGCAGTGGTTCTTAACCTTTGTTACTGGGATGCTTTTGAACTGCAACTCCCAGAAACCCCAGTCAAGACAGCTGGTGGTGAAGGCCTCTGGGAGTTGCAGTCCAAAACTCCTGAGTAACCCAAGGTTAAGAACCAGTGGCTTAGAGCACACATGCATAGGATGATACTGTTAATACCAAGATTGGTTTTTTTAATGGACTGAACAGAAGACCAGTTACATTATGTTGGAGAGCTTGGGTGAAATAATTCATAGCTTTAGAGGCAAGTTGTTTTCTTTGAGCTTCACCATTCTATGAAGTGAGTGTTTTGAAACTGGACCATGGCACCCATGCTATCTCTATGTGGCAGCCATATTGGAAGGGTGCCTACAATGGTCTTATCCACATTTGAAAAATGTTCACTGGCTTCAAACTGCCGGGGCCCCCTGGTGTATCAGTACTCGATTGGCATGTTCCTATTTTGTTAGGTTTTGCTCGTGAAAATCCCTTAGAAAAGTCAGCTGACTTCTATCAGTGGAAACTAGTTGGTGATAGGGGAAAGGAATTCCTGATAAGTGACAGATACGTGGATTGCATCCAAAGTTAATTCTATTTCCATGACCCATAGCAATAAACTATGGGTCATGGAAATACAATCAGAATTAACTTTCTCATCGTGTTTAACCTGCAGGAAGTTAATTGAGCATATTTATTGATAATCTCCATTCTCTGCAGTCTGAAAATCTGCAATGTTTGAAAGCCAATGAGGTGAGTTACTTATGTACATTGTAGGTCTCTAGCAATATCTTCATTTGGCCACTTCAGCAAGGCCTCAAAAATGCTTGAATAGGAGCAAAACAACTCCTGTGATGTAATGCATATTGAAAATGATATTCCAAAGATGCAGTAGATCATAATTCAAAGAGTAAGTAAGCATATCAAAGAATCATTGCCCATAGAAAATAATTTCCTGAGCATTTTAGTTAACTCCTTGCTTTTGAAGGAGGACTAGAGTCATCAGCTTAATAATGGATTTCATAAACTGGGTCTCCCTCCATGTTAGGAACTTGTGGAAGTAAAAACTGGGAGGAGGCAGAGAGCAGGAGCAGCTACCACACACACACAAAAGCAACAAAAGGCCTGTCCCCATGAAAAATCTTCTGGAACATTCATTTCATAGTACGTACCTGAGAAAGAAGCCAAGTCTACGGAGAAACAGCATAAATATCAGCACAGGCAAAATTTAAGGTAAAAAAAAGCTAAGCTAAAGGAGAGATAATGGCAACTGGCACAAGCTTCTGTTGCAGCCCACTGGAGGTTGGTGATTGTGAGGCTGGAGAATGAAAAAGAGTATGTGGACTGACCCTTTCTCCTGTGTAGGTTGCATGTGATGTACATGCAAGTGTGAACAGGCCCATCAAACCTGATGGTCTAAAATCCATTTGCTAACTCCAACTAGAGTAGATCCTTTGAATCAAGGGGATTCATGTAAGTGTTGACCTATCAGTCAGAAATGGATTCAATGGGTTTATCTGAAAAGATACAGACAATTTTTGTTTCCACAAGTATATTGATCATCACTGCAGGACAATATGGAGATCATCTCAATATTTACAAAATATACAGATATGGCATCTGGACTTACGGTGTTTTCCAAAAGTTAGACATTCCAGGACCACCCTCTCTTCCTTATATGACCACTGCCTTATCCTATCACAATGTAAGCTCTTAGAGCCAGGCAATTTGATTAGCCCATGAGGCATTTATTAATATGATTAAGCTTCCAGGGCTGCCTGGATCTTAGTTCTTGGACATTTCCCCTCCCTTTCCCTTGCTTTTGCTGGAGAAAAAGAACAAAAACCTTGTACCCTTAAAGTAGCCACAGTTTCCACGAGGGCTGAATTCAAGGAACGTATCTGTTTATGGTTCAAAAATCCCATTCTTAGTTGCATGCAAGGTCTCTGGGCACTGGCTGACATCTCTGGGAGTTGATCTGCATCTCCAGATCTTCAGTAAGGGATATGAATTGCATTGGTGGAGGAGGAGGTTTGATTTTTGAGTGTCACATTGCCTTCAGTTTGGGCACTTGTCTCTATTTATTTATTTATTTGATTTATATCCCACTCATCTGATCAAATCGACCACTCGATTTGTGCCATCACAGCTTCCTGGGTAATAAGATGTTTGTGCGTACATGGTGCTCCAGAGTGCATGATGAACCAAGTACAGAAACCCACTGGCAGTGCTATATGTAGCAATATTTGGTGCCTTGGGTTTTGCTGCCCTACTAGCTCAGCTTAGATCTCATCAGATTGGCATATGCAAGGACAAGATGGAAGAACTGAGAGGTGGGCTGGTCTAAGAGCACGACTGCCTTCTAAGTTCTATGCTCAGCTCATATGAGTTGTATTTTATCAATGGTGGAGCAACTGGAGACATTAAAGACACTTAGAGCAGGCATCTTTGTGCTGTGCCAGCAGCAAATTTTTGTATTCTTAAAATTTCAGTGCCTTGGGTCAAAATCCCAGTTGCCTTGCACTAATTCTTGGCATCTCTGCCCCCTTGTAGTCTCCCAGTACTTTCACCTCAATCCTAGATTTTGCTTCTCTGCCTTTTTGGGTCCACTACATCCTTTGCAGAGAGTCTTTGAAGGCTATAGAGGAAGTTAATAAATAATAATACTAATAATTGCTTTAGAAAGGAAAATGACTAAATTGATGGGGTTATATCTTGAACATATTATGAAAGGACAAGACTCACTGGAAAAGACAATAGTGCTGGGCAAAGTAAAAGGCAGCAGTAGATGAGGAAGACATTAGATGTACTGACTCAATAAAGGCACCCACAGCCTTTCCTTTGCAAGACTTGAGCAGGAGTGTTAATGATAGGACATCTCAGAGGTCACTAATTCAGTGGAATCAACTTGATGGCGTATAGCAACAGCAACAGCAACAGAACAATAGAATTCTCTGGACAATGCACAGGTTACTTGAACAGATGGAGTTTCAATTTCTTCCTCTATAAGAAAACAGGAGAATCTACATGCATGAGACTCAGGTAGTCTTCCCCTTGTACAAGCATCGTCTCCTTCATCTGAACTGGATTACTGAACTGAAATAATGCATCTTTATAGAGGGCAAGAAATGTAGAATTAAAATCAGGCAGTGCTGTCCTCAGCATAAGGTTTTCTTGGACCATTGCTGCTGGCAATGACCCGTTGCCAAAAAATACTTGTATAGGTAGAGAGGAGATGCCTGTTTGCATAGGCATCCTTCAGTCTCGAGAGACTATGGTAACATGCTCTGAATCGAGGAGTGTCCTCTCCAGAGCATGAAGCCTGGGTAAGGTAATATGGAGGATAGGCTGTTACCCAAGCAGCAGATCCCCCCTCTCCACATTGCTGAAATGGTCCAATGGAAAGGCAAGAGCCAATACAACTGGTTCCAGCAATGTCGCAGGAGTTGGCAGAACGACACATGCTGCCTTCGGGACTCCAGCTCCGGATTTTGCCTCGAGGTTAACTCCTGAAGCCTTTTCCATGAGTGGATATAGCCACAAGGCAGTGGAGGTTTGAAATCGGAGTTTTCCTTCTCCTAGATGGGCTGCCTTCCATGGCTGACGAGCCCCACCTACCCGGCCTGCTCTTTAATAGTGCAAAAGTATGATCTGATCCTTAAAACTTTCCTGACTACCCGGCTTGTGCAAATCTCATTGGCTGTCCTATTTACCATATTAAGGCCAAATATAAAATTTGAGAATTTCGCGCGCTGTTAGGCGCGCGGTCCTGGGCCTGTAATCTATAAATAAACAGATGTCTAATTCTGAAGCATCCATTGATTCATTCATTTAATTTTTATAAAGTTATGCTTTTACAAACATCTTGACCTACAAAAACTGTTTGTAAAGCACATGGTGCTTCTGTTTGTCAAAGGCAAGACACCATCTCTGGCCAGGAGGACAGGAATACTTACTGTCCATACCTGTTTGCACAGTCCATTTGCCAAAATGGCCCTTGCCCAGTTGCAAAGCCTCCAAATTTTAGTCTGAATTTTACAAAAGCTATGCAAGGTAAGGTAAAAGGTTCCCCTTGATATTTTTAGTCCAGTCGTGTCCAGCTCTAGGGGGCGGTGCTCATCCCGTTTTCAAGCTGTAGAGCCAGCACTTGTCTGAAGACAGTTTTCGTTGTCACATGGCCAGCGTGACTAGGGAATGCCATTTTACCTTCCCACCGAGGTGGTACCTACTTATCTACTCGCATTTACATGCTTTCGAACTGCTAGGTTGGTGAGGAGCTAGCACAAAGTGACGGAAGCTCACTCCGTCGTGTGGATTTGATCTTATGACTGCTGGTCTTCTGACTCTGCAGCACAGGCTTCTACGGATTAGCCCGCAGCGCCACCATGTCCCTATGGTACTAAACTGTAAATAAATAGGTTCAGCACCTTGGACATAACATTGAATGATAGTCGAGAAATCAAAACACATACCAATTACTATAATGGGGAAAGTGCAACTTTTTTTAAAAAAAGGGCTGTAAATTGATTTGATTATAATCAAAAGCCACTTTGATTCTGGTCTGTTGTATTAGGAAAGGAAAAAGGTATTGAAAACATACTTCTCTTTTGATAATGACTAGTGATTTTAGCTTATTAAATTATGATTGGATTACTTCATAATTACCTTGAATAAATAGTGAGTAACTGTTCTAACTCTTGAGGCTCTCTAACTTAGAAAACTAGACAATGAATGTAACAGTTTTCTTTCTTTCTTTCTATTTCTTATCCCATCTTTCCTCTAAAAAATTTAAGAGTTCACAGAGGATTATAAACTTTTAATTAAAAAAATCATAAAATCAAGCACTGTAAAGTAATCTTACCATAATTCATTTAAAGGGTCTCCTCTTCCCCTTGAATTCTTTTAAAGGGGATTCAAGAGGAAGAGGAGAGGCTGTCTTATCTTCTATCTCCTGAAACAGTGCCCTGCTGTGACTCAAGCATCAGCACTGATGAAAACACAGAATTATAGAATTGTGCAATTTTTATGATTCTGTGTAGCTGTGGCTACATAAGCTCCCACTTCTTTGCTAGGCCATTTGAAAGATTTAAAAACAAAGCAATATAAAGGGATGATGTGGTCATCAGATAATCACTTTTGGTGAACATTCTCCCATTTAAGACTTTGGACCAACAGGCAAGTTAGCTCCTGCTGTTTTGTTAGTCAAAGATGAATGTTGGAAGAGGATTTGTACTGTTCTCACACCAATCTTCACCAGTGGGAGCTGAAGGAGGTAGAAAAGCGCCTTGCAAGGAAATCCATTCAGCCAGTCTACCAGCCTGAACCCCATCCAAAATCCCATTTAACAAAAAAAAATCCTGTACTTCAACTCAGAAATAAACCCCATTGAACCCCTACTGATGAGTAGAGCAGCTTTGGACAATACATGACCCATGGCTCTATGAACTCTTTCTGTAGGCCTCCTCCTCCCAACTTGAGCATGCTGGGTTTTGATTGGTCACTGGAAGGTAAACATGGGCTTTATTTACAACTCTGGTCATTATGGCACATATCTCCAAGGACATCCTGCTGTGAGGGAGAAAATATGTGAATTATATCCCAGGAAGTATTGACTTTGACCCTGAATCTCTTCAAAATGATTTTGGGGCTTTATTTATCTTTGCAATTATGGTCAATTAATTCTACAGTTGTACAGGTGGCCCTCACAAAGGTACACGGGAAAAGACAACAACAGTGATTTATCTAACCCCATGAAACTCACAGTTTAAGGTAATAGGGAGAAGAATGAAGAAGTGAAGTAGAAAGTGTTGGCAGAGGATAAATGACAGAGCGCAACAGTTTCATCTTTTTAATGAGATCACAGATGAAAATGAGCATGAAGGGAAAAGCTTAAAAATCAAGTGAGAAAGCTATGTGTTGAAGATGAATTTGAAGAAAAGGAAAGAGGTAGCACAGCACCTGTATCCAGGAAGATGATTCCAGCTTGCATAACATACAGGATGATGCTCTGCTGATGTGTTTTAATGTTACAAATTAACTTGGATGATGTTGATAGAGAAGACGTTAAGTAGAGCAGTTGAATAACTTTCCTGGTCGTCAGATGACTGTCAGCTTCCACTGGCTTTCCCTGCTTCAGCGAGTTGTCATCAAAGGTGGTCATGTAGCTAATACTGTCTGTCACATTGCAAGTTTTCCTTTAAGTCAGAACGCCAGAGTCCTTGGTTCAATAAGCTGGCAATGGTACAGAGCATACTCATCATTATGAAAGCCTTCCCTAAAAGATACTTTATTCTGGTTTGGTTTATTTAAAAAAAGGAGGAAAATATCAAGTTTTTAGAGTCTTGATCACTTTTGCACATGGCTTTGTAAGGCAGAAGAATATGAGACATCCAGAGAATTCATTCAGAATTCATCCTTTTGTTCATTTGTTTTTTTAAAAAAATCTTTGATTAAAGACTCAGGTCTTGTATGAAATGTCCTATTTTCTAGAAAAGAAAGAAAGAAAATGTGTATTTTCCTCTTCAGTTCTGTTCAGCCACTCTCTGCAGTACAGCAGCTGTGGTAGAAATTGGTAGTATAAATCCGTAGTCCTAATGGTCAATTCTTGACTTGCTCCAGCTTAATTAGGAGGAGTCCTAATCCGGAATCCTCCATTATGGAAGCTACTATCAGAGCTCCAAAGAGCCAATCAGAGCAAACATTACTAGTGAGTGAGTCAGGGCAACCACTGTCTGTGCAACTGGACGGCTTGCAGAATCTTTCACCATCATACTTGTTCCTGTAAGAAAGAAAGCTCTGTTAAGTTACAAAGAGATGGAGTGGGGGATGACCTTGGTTTGAAAAACAGCGGGTTCTGGTGTTTGGAATGTTTCTGCTGTGCACTTACCTTTGAGCAGAACCTAAATACCATGCACACCTTGGAAAGAATTTGTTGAAAATTCATTTGTTACCCAAAGTTCATAAAAATGTTCCAACGACAATAATGTTTTGATTAACAATTAATAGTTCATGCTATTTTAATGTGTTATGAGGAGGTAATATGGCATTTGGGCCATTTTTAGTAATTTTAATTTATTTTAAAAATAAATGATTAATAGTTTTATCAATAATTAATCCATTATGGTAATTTCATAAATATCTCTTTAATGTGAATGAATCAATGTTTTCCTTTAATGGCTTAATGTAATGCATTAAATCTAGCCCTGACATTTCCAAGCTCTGCTGCTATGTTGAAGGCAGATAGGCATCCCAAAATCACGACTGATTTTATATTCCAGTATTGTTGTGGAAAGACCAGAAGGTACAGACTTAATATTATAATGGATGTCCTAATATAAAGCATCTATTTCACTCTGTTGCTTTCTAGGCACTTGGTTTATAAAAACTGTACTGACAAGATCCTTTTCGTGTGTTTTATTTCCCCACCAGGTAGAAATATTTTATAGCCTGTGATGCAGTGGTAAACTGTGAAGTGCAGATGCTCAGTATTCTGAGGATTAAAACTAAACTCAGAGAGAAAATGGAAACCTGGAGGAGAGATTGGCAGATTACATCATCCTCTCTGGCCATCATAGAATCCTGTAGTCTTGATCCAGAAAGTCATGACTTCACTATACCACTGCTTATAGTTTCCAGTTGAGTCCTATTTCTGCATGTTTACCTCAGTTTCTCAATTGCTGTTATCTTGAGAATTAACATAATTTTCAAACTAATGTCACTAAGTCTTACCCAGAGCCTGATTTCTCCATCAACATTGCTTCTACCAATTTCAGAGTTCCACAAAATGCACATTATATTTCTGCACACACACTGCCACAAGTCAACATTATGGCTGAATTCATGCACCTAATGATGTGGTCAAAATTATTTACTGACTTGGGAAGGCAAGATTCTCCATATATATTAAAAGATTCTTCAGATGGGTTCCATGACATCTGAATCTGGGACGGCTTCATCACTTCTCTACATGGCACTCGCAGTGGTTCCTAATCTTGAGCCTCCAGATATTCCCAAAAATCCCGGCCGGCACAGCTAGTGGTGAAGGCTTTTAGGAGCTTTAGTTCAAGAAGATCTGGGTACCCAAGGCTGGAAACCACTGCTCTAGAGAAACAGACATGGAGAGCCAGTGGATTAAATTTTAGAGTCCTCCGTCATGGTCAGCTACAGGGGCTGTGCCCTCCCCAACCCCTTGTACCTCCCCATACTGTGACCACTGCCACCACAGAGTTGAATGAGGAGAAAATACCCTCTGTCCCAGAGCTTGGGAAAAAATATTGATTCATTTTTATAATTAGTTAAACTGAAGTCCAACAGGGACTAGACATTATTAAAATTTAAAATCAGTATTTAAGAAATGTAAATCAAAAATATTGCAAGCACACTCACAACTTTTAACAGATGGCTGGAAATCATTTCAATTGCTGTGTTTTCTCTGTGTTAGTTTGTTCTGGGCTGCTGGAAGGAGGGAGAAGACGGGAAGGGATCAATTGATCACATGGCTCTCTGATGGTGTGTGGTTTGCAACAGACCCACAGCCTGTGAGAGATATTACAGCTTAAGGGATGTGACTGGGGCAAGGAATGGTAAGTGTAAGAGGTGGACCATGGGGCAACTTATTAAGATCTGGCCTGGGAAAACAGAGGGAGTGAAATGCAACAATGGCAGGATGGTAGCATGATGCTTACCATTCATCCTACAAAGCAGGCTTATAGTGTCTTAGATAGATCCACCTTTAATACTAGTCTTATAATACTAGTCAGACTTCCAGTGATGAAATCTCCAATCAAAGGGAGCTAGCCAATCAGAAGCACTGGAAAAATGTGATCAGACACACTTTAGCACATTAATCACTTTTTATATGAGTGGTGTGTGGCAGAAACACAGGGGACTATCAACTCCCAAAGTCTCAACAGGAAGGATGTAACATTTATTTTTGCTTAACTTTAACTACAATTGATGTGAGATTTCTATCTTGCCATTCTTCCAGCTGAAGGAAGTGATATATGATACTGGACATTGAGGCATCCCTGTGGCACCTATGATGTACAGCCTGTTTCCAAGAGTATACAGTAATTATACATGATTAATAAACTTTAATTGACTTTGAAGTACCTGAGCCTGCTGCTTTGTCTAAGTCATATTTCTCAGGAAGAGACAGAAGGAAATTCTCCATAGATTCAGAGGGTGTGTTTGGTTTTCAGTGCAGAGATGCTAACAGGCATCCTCTTGATATGCCAAGCAAACTACTTAAGAGGCAGTGGTAGTGGCTACTGGAATAAATCATGGTCATTTCATTTGGAAACAACAGTGGGAGCCTCACTGGATGCCTTCTAACTTTCTCTGGGGGTTTCCTCATCTTTTAAACTGGAGGAGCTACAGACTGATCTTATAACCTCCAATGCCTCCAACCACAGCATGTTTTCTGCTACTTTTACATTTCCAGTTTACTTTTTCATCCTGAATGGCAAAAGCAGAGGATGGTGCTATTCCATAGTTCTACTTCTGTTCACATGTACTCTAAGTACTTCTGATTTTGAATCCTCTATCTTTGTTCCTCTACATATTTTTGTATTCCTTTATTGCTGCACTTCAGTATTGCACTGGATTCATGTCCTCCAACTGGACCAAAGTCCTCATTGTTTATTAGCCTCTTCCTATCCAGGCAAATAATCTGGTGCTTGGAAGGTAATAAAACAGCACACAAGGTGAGGGTGGAAAGGAGATGTACAATGGTTAACAAAATTTAATTGATACTATCCTCAATTGACTGAGACTGCATTTTAGGATAGTAGTTTGTACTGGACTACAAAACCAAATTGTGAGATTTTTAACTGAGCAGCATTTAAAAGCTGTCCAGATAGGGAAAGTGACCGGAAGTACAGTAAGAGCCAATTTGAAGGTGCAAACAACAAATTGTCCCAGTGTTATTGACCACCAACACAGAAAGAATGAAAAGATCTGGTACCGAAGCATTCACTCCTGTTATTTTTTTTCAGTGTCACATCTAGACAGAAAACCAAGTGAAACAATGAGGAGAGAACAAATATGCCTGCTTCCTAAAGGCAGCAGATGCCACCATTTTGAAACTGGAAAGTTCAGCCTACAGGATAAGCACAGAATAAAGAGAAAAGAGAAGAGCAGACGCACCACTGTTTCTGAGGATCCGCACCTCTGCTGGCACTCCATCTCCACCTGGACCAGTTGTTCTAATCTGCACTACTGCACGAGTGGAATCCTCCGGAACTGGGATCTCAATCCGGTTATTGTTGGCTATGTATAGAATAGGAATTGAGTGCGAGTCCGGCTGGTACAGCATCTATAAATAAAGGCAATTTGTGCTTACTATTGCTGCTGTTCTTTTAATGTTTAAGGCACTTTCCAGCCAGTTTACAGATGAGTAGTCACAGGGGCAGCATGCCTTTTCCAATGCCACCAAAGAACACTACAATAACTCTCATTTTTCAATACCACAAAAGAAGAACTCTCAAATGATGCTGAAGACGAGGCCTATGTAGTTCAATGGGACTTACAAATCAAGAGGCATAGGATTTTAGCCTATAAGTTGGAACAGCCCAAGGAAAATGTAAAGCTGCTCCTCAAATACAGCACCAAGATTTTGGTTGCAGAGCCTGATTTGAAATGAAGGAAGGAACTTTTCCTATCCACCCCAAGATGTCTGACAGGGGATCATATATTGCCCTGACTTGCTATATAGCATACTCTCTGCCAGGAGGAAGAACTTGAAACACATTACCAGTACCTTGTACCCAGTGACAGCAGACTCATCTGCCTTGGCAACCACGGGGTCCCACTTGATGCTCACACTGGAACTGGAAAACTTCCAGGAGATATTACCAGGGGGCCTTCCTGGTGCTTAAAAGATACAAATGGATATAGAGTTATGCTGAGACAACAGGAAGCAAAGAGTGGTCTAAAGACCAATTTGGAGGGGGGCATCCTATACCCTGATGTATACCTTCTGGTGCTCTGGATTTGACATATAACTCCCTGTAAGTGAACTATGCATGTACCTAGTTATCCCCCCTGCCTTCATGAAAGATGGCTGGAATTTAAACACATGCATCCTATATCCATCCTACAAATGTGTGTTTCCCATGAGTTCAAGCATGTCTTTGCAGAAGGCCTGAAGAATTTGGGATCTGTTTATTTAATTAGGTTTTACTTATATTCCCATCCTGTTTGTTCTAAGTACAGTTCTTTCTACTATTCATTTAAATTTAGTTTTATTAAATGATACTTAGCAGTCAGCAGCAGTATAGAGTAATGCTCACATCTGTGCAGACCATGAGTACTTAGAAAAAGTTTGGGCATTGTTGTCCTTTGGTAACCTTCTAAGCTAGCAGAGCAAATAAGGAGATAGCTGGGCTTAAGATGACGGTGTCAGAGATATATGTGTGACCACCTGGGGAGTGTGCATCTCACTTGTATGGTATTAGTGAGCAGGGATGACTCCCTGGGCATGTTGCAGTGGAACTGCTGCATTTCAAGGGAGATGTCAGGAGAAATGAGTAAAGGAAAAAATCAATGGTGATGTCATGGGACCCCTCTGCTATAGTCCCCTATGGCAGAGTCAGAAGTTGGCAAAGTGCATCCATCCAGTTGTGGATTGCAACTCTCAGCAATTTTCACTATTTACTATGTTGGCCAGGCCTGATGGGAGCTGCAGCCTAACAACTTCCAGAGAGCCATATGCTTCTCATTCCTGATGTATGTGCAGAAGAAGGAGGAAGAGATGAGGAAATCAACTTCCACCAACCCTGTTCCATGTTCTTGAATCTGGACACAACCCATAGGAAACAACACACACATATAATACAAGGAATTGAAGAACTTTAAGAACAGGCAGGCAATTGCCATTTGATCTAATGCTTACTTACGTGGCTTTGTTGTCATGAAACTGGTGGGTGGACTGGGTGGCCCAGTCCCTGCTCGGTTGTATGCCCTGACTGCCACATGGTATTTGGTGTTGGGGTGGAGATCTGTTACGTGGGCTGAGGTGACAAGACCTGCTGTCCTCACTCTGTCAGCAGCCTCTTCTTTGTCACTGTGTTTCCAGTACCGGATCTGAAGTCAGCAATACAGAGGGATCTGAGTTCCTCAACTATTGAAGTGCTTTTCTTGAGGTGCATCAGACTATCTCTCAGGAACAGCCTGGGTTGGCTGCTCCACAAGAAGACATGACAAATAAGTATCTCCTTCAGAGAGGAGGAAGGGGGTGATGCATTTGACCTGAATTCCATTCCAGATCCAGTCCTTCCCACCTCTTACCTCATAGCCCAGTAGGACTCTGTTCATGTCATGGTGCTCCACAGGATCCCAAGAAACATCCATTTCTGTGGCCATTACTGCCTTGACTGTAACGTTAGAGGGAGCCACTCTTGGTTCTATCACAGTAAAATGATAACAGTTTAATGGGGAAAGCCCTTCAGTTGTTGCCCAATCCAATCTTAGACAAATTTATCAAACAAAGATCAGATAAAAATCTCCATCAAAATACTGCTTATTAGCTTACTTCAGTGTTCCAAGAAGCTGGAAAAGGAAATCTGACTGAGACAAAGTATTATTCTATAGAATATTCACCCTTATGTCTTAGCTTACCTTCTTCAGCAGAGTATATGATGGATACTAAACTCTCTGGTCCTTCTCCCTTCTTGTTGAAGGCCCTGATCTTCACTTCAAATGGTGTATAAGGTGCAATACTCTCATTGCGATAAACATAATGCAGTGATTCTGCATGGGGCACAGTTGCTGTCTTCCAGCCCTGGGTGCCTTCTTTCCGGAAAGCAAGCTTATATCCAAAGCCGTCTCCATTTTGGTACTCCCGTTGCATTGGCTAAGATATAGACAAAATAAGAATGAAGGGGGGGGGGAATGACCATTAAAGGAATATCCTACAACTTTGGTCTGGTTAAGATTTTCATGTCACATGCTACAGAGTGATCTGCATATACAATAGCAATGTATCCAGATCAATTGAAAGAAAAGAATGTGAGGAATAAAATCTGGATTCAATCGACACAGTATAAAGTCAAATGGACTTTTAAAAATAGAGATACACTAAAATAACTATTTGATCCTTCAAAAAAATAATAGCACCTTATATGGTAACATTGACACATGGATACACACACAAACACACACACTTCAGTGAACATTGATATTTATACATTCATCCACATAACTTGCAAAGGTTGAAAATATTATTTTTTTAATCCCTATAGCAACTAGAGTCCCAAGCCAACATGGAGCTGAGGTTCAACAACATTTCCAAATCCTGCTACCAATGAATTATCATCACATGGATACAGTGCTGAAAATAGCTGAGGAACATCCACCTAACTTGAAATGTTTAGAATACCTCAATGTATGAAGCATAGGCACCATGTTTTTGAATCTTCACTTCCAACACTGTGATCCTGATTACCACAGGACAGGCCATAGCAGAGACTCAAAACACAAGTTCTATTTTAAAGCACTACAGGATGGGCAGAGATCACTAGATCATTTATCAGGGATAGTTTATTTCATTCCTATGGAAACTGCAACATGTATATGTGCTAGTATTTTATCAGAGTACTCCAGTTTTTATTTTATATCAAGTGTGGACAATCTGGGCAGATCTTGGGTCAAAGTTCTGCTCCTGGAATTCTCTAGTAATGCCACAGACCATCAAAAATACCAAACTACCCTCCCAACTTTATTTCTACATAAAATACAGTGAAGTAATCCAGCTTCCCCACAGTTAGCAATGAAAACACCCAGTTTGTGTGGCCAGTTTACCGTCCAGTTGATGATGAGTTCTCCAGGTGCTCCTCCTCCTCCATTAAGCCCAGATGGTGCAACAGTAGGGGCTGTCATGTTCCCCAATAAGAAACAAAAACACATATTAAATTAGAAAGCAAAAAATAAGAAAAAGGAAAAGCATCATGTCATCAGTTATACTATAAGGGATTTTAAACCGCAGATCATTGAGTCAGAGTTTCCTATAGATGGTTGTCCAGATTGTTTCACTATGTAGCCTTACTAACAAGCACTTAAGTTATAACTCTTTAGAATATGTATGGAAGCCCTCAAAACATTTCAGTTGAATAAATGCAAAACAATGTAAGGGTTTTCTTAGAAAATTGATCCAGTTCCCATGAAAATGTGAAATCTGTGCAAATTGTATATTGAAAAAAGTAAGCAGCAATTGGTGATATCTAGTGGAACAAAAGTAGAATTTCTACTTATGAGGTTTCTGCCAGCACGATGTAGCTCATCTCTGTCTCTCTTTCTCAAGCTCAATCTCTCCCCTTCCCTTCTCTTTCACACATACACACACAACCTTTCTGGAAAAACATGTACTTACCAGCCTCTTTGGTGAGGATCTTGGCAGATGGTACACTGGGTTCTCCAACACCAAGGATGTTACTGGCCAGGACCCGAAATTCATAATCCATCCATGGGATGAGGTTGACCACTTGGGCCATCTCTGAGTTACCTTCAATGTTTGCAGGATCTATAACCCAAAAAGCAGAAGAATAGAACAAATAGAGCAAACAGTGCTAAAGAAGAGAAGAGAAGCATAGTTGGACCATATTTAGTGTGGGTCACTGCCCTCAAGACACTTACTGGTGCGCACTTGCTTCCATTTGGGGGTGAGTGGAGTGCGGGCCTGGATGACATATTTAGCTATTGGGCTGTGGTTATCAAAGCCTCGACTCCAGCTCAGTTGCACAGAGGTGTCTTTGATGTCCCTTACCACCAGTCCCCCAGGAGGTCCTGGAGGACCTATTAGAAAGAAACAACAGAAACAATAATATTTAGTTGTTCTTGCTTCATGACAAGAATTCTCACCCATAGCTATATTCTGTCTACTACTACTACCTTGTTATTTTTATAGTAGTTATGATTAATCCATTTCATGATTTCATCTAGAATGCCACAGCACTAATTTCAGGTGAGTCTCATTATGTTCATTCAAGCTTATTCCAATGTCTCTGTGCATGAGATTGCATTATAAACCCAACAATTTGTTTAGCACATTAAATGCTATATTTCAGTGCCTTGGTTTTAATACAGGAATCTGAGCATGTAACACTTGCTTGAATAATGCTAATACTGAGTAATATTCAATAATGGTCCATGAATTCCCTTGCTTCTTATTAATTTATTTTATGTATGAGAGGCTGGAGATAGTTGACCATTTCATGAATAGAACTTCTTAAACTCAGCAACCAAAAAACAAATCCAGAACAAATGTTTATAAATAGGAGTCATGGATGGAGAAAATCCATTTGTAGACAGAGTTCTAAATGCTATACTGTTTCCTGTTTTATTTCAAGGGTTTTTTATTTCTATATTTGCTTTTAAGTAAAAAGAACAACACATTCCATTTCAGCTAGGCATTTTCAGCTTGCTTATAAACAACTATGCAAAATGTTATGTCTTGTGACATACAGTAATATCTTTATCTAGATTGGGGCTAGCAACATGTGGTGCTGCATATGTTTCTGAACTACAATTCCTGTCATCCCTCATCATTGGCTATGATGTCTAGGGTTGAGGGGCATTGTGTTCCAATAATATCTACAGAGCTGCAGGCTGCCCAACCCGATCTAGATTGCCACTGGGCTGGTCTTTCACATTATAAAAATCTGTGAGCCTCAATTGTGTGTCTTTTGAGAAAAGTAGTTGAACTTCCCACTAGATCTAAATGCCTGTTAGATTGGCCCTGTCACCTTTACCAAATTTTAATCAAATGTTACCAAAATATTTCCCTGTTTTATTCATAAAGAACAGAAAAAATGTTTTCAGTAAGATCTCACACCCTTCTTTTTGGTTTTGAATGTAACCAATTCATAAATGAGATGCTACTGGTACATGCCATTTAACTGGGAAGCCCTCACTACCAGAGGGTACCAATTTCCACCTGCTGGACTGCTGTAAAGAGATCAGAGATGCCTCCCAAAAATTAAAATGGGTTTGACTTTCAGGTAGTGAAAGCAGGAGCAAATAAAGAGAACGATGTCTTTGGCCGAGCACTCCCAAGGCAGAAGAAATGAAGGACACATTACCTCTTACAACTAGGATAGCTGACTCAGAAGCACTGTCCACCACTGTCTGGGCTGTACAAGTATATCTGCCAGCATGTTTCAGCTGAGCATTCAGAATCATAAGATCTCCAATATTCTCTCTCTATGAATGGGAGAGAAGAATAAAAGTTATAGCTACCCTTGGAATGGTGCAACACATGTTTAAAAGGAAATAGACGCAGTACAAATCAGGATTCTGTCTGCCTAATCTTGGGTGCTAGGAAATGATGATATACAATACATCAATGAACAAGAACTAGAAATAAAAGAGCCCTGAGTTCTCTCCGGACCATGGCGACTGTAGTGCAGAGTGGGAGATGCAATACGTACCACACTTGCTCGCTTGTAGTGGCCTTCAGACTTTCCCAAGTCAATAAGAAAGTCATCTAGGGACCATGTAAACGTGAGGTCCATTCTTGGATCATGAGACGCATGGCACTTTAGGGTGATATTCTCACCCACATTAATATCAGCACTGGATGGCGCCAGAGTTATTTTGGTAGCATCTGTGGAAGAAGAAATGAGACAACCTTTAGTTACATTTTAGTTGTTGGTGTGCATCAGATCCTACTGACATAACACAGAAAGGGCATCTGTCCTTTGATAGAAAGATGAAGATGAATTACAACATCCTCTGGATCTAGATTGGCATACATATGAACAAAGAAACCGTGAAGATACAAAGAAGTAATCACATAAGTCTATCTCATCATACTGGCAAAAAAGGTCTGTTTGTGTAAAAAAATTAACAAAATATTTTTAATTGTTTAATAAAAAAACAAAACAAAATATTGTAGCACTAATGGCACAACCTCCTCTTTCCAAGCAGAAACAATGGCAAAAATGTCTTGTTGACCTTTGCATTATATTTGGGCCACAGCAGAAAAAGAATGTATGTCTTACCTCGAACTGACAGAGTTCCTGTGCTGTTTGCTTTGCCCATGAAATTCTCAGCAAAGCAGGTATACTTCCCTTCATCGGACTTGCTAATATTCCGAATGATCAAAGTGCCATCTGGAGTAATAGTAGTTCTGTAATGGAAAGAAAGCGTTCAAGGAGAAAATTAAATATCATGTTGGCAATCACAGTCCATTGGGTAAAGGTACTAGACATCGAGCATCAACTTACTGGCAAATTCTGCCATGAGTATTAGACAAAATGTATTTAAAAACGATGTTGTATAATACTCACGGATTGCACCCCAAGATATGGTCAGCAAGAGCAATACCATCATGTTCAGCTTGAGAAGTTTTTTTTCAGAGAATGAAAATGAGCGAGTGAGCAAGTGAGAGAAAGTGGGAGTGAGAATGACTAGTGACTAGAGGAAAAGCATCAAGTCTTATGGTGCCTCAAAGACCAAAAGTGACAGATTTGCCCACTGTTCTTCTGTGTAGCTCATTTTCACCTGGCTTGGGAGGGGCCTTGACTGACACCAGCTAAAAGAATGATTTTGCCGCTGAAGAAACAATCAGGATGGAGTCTTGTTTAGCACAGAGGTGGGGAACCTTTGGCTCTGCAGGTATTGCTTTTCTACATTTCCTATTATCCTTTACCACCAAATCATAAGCTTGTCCACATTTGCTCACCTTTCCTTGCACCCCCAATACTGGTACTGTTTCAATTGTCTGCATGACACAAGACTTAAAGCTGGTTGGTCACCAGCCCTGCATGCCTTATTGCCAGGGAATCCTCAGCACCAAGATGTATGGCATCAGCATCAGGCTGGATGTGCCACTGACTAACGGTGATGGCTTGATTTGGGGTTGGGTGGGATTGGGGCTGTTGATCTGGCATCCTGGGTCAGCAGGAAGTGGCTTTCGTGCTTTTCCTTATTTATGCTTTTCCTTTTTCTATTATTCACTGGAGAATACAATGATGCTTAGAAACCTGAAAGGAGGGCAAGCCTGTCAAACCAAGGAGTTTAACATATTAAACATCTTTGTTGTCCTTCTGAAAACAGGCAAAGACCATTTTCTTCAAGCAAGCCTTTCCACAGTAGCTAGCTACCTGTGTGTGTTTATTTATTTTTACATGGATTGTTATGTATTAGTACTTTGATTGGATTTTTAGTATCACTTGTGTTTTCCATTGTTGTATTTTAAATTTCTCAAAGTGATTTTTTTTAAAAAAACATAATAATTGTATATTTATTGTTCTTAGCTCTAACATTGTCTTTTAATTATGTAAGATGCCTCTTTATTGTTCTTGGCTTTAAATATTATCTTTGAATTATGTGAACCACCATTGTATACTCAATTGTTTCCAACTTCAAATACTGTCTTTCCATCTTGCAAACTGCCTTGGGTCCTTTTCAAGAAGAAAGGCATGGTAAAAACAAACTTGTCCTCAGACAAGCACTCTTTGGTAGTTAAGCCTGTGGGAGGTTGCTCAGACATTCCCTTACTAAGGATTTGTTTTCAGTGTCAGATCAGATAAGTATGGCAATCATATTAAAGCCCATCTGAGTATCAAGGTATAGTACATTGTCTAAATGTTTTATCTCTCTTCAGAGAATGAAAGCAAGTCACTGTTCCACCCACAGTAAAGGCAGTTCTTCTCTAGATGGTCACATTTTATTCGTTCAGTTGAAAAACAATTCAGGAAACATCAGGCTGCCTTTTTATAAGTTTTAGTAATCTACATAGTATCTTATACGCAAAAAGTTTAAAACTTGCAACCACTGGAAGTTACAGGCCCAGATACTTACATCAAATAAAAAAAATCCAAATCCTTTAAATTGTACAGAGTTACAAGCAAAACTGCTTACAGTATATCATCCAAAATTCAATAAGGTGTAATTGTAAAAAGTTACAGGCAAAGATGCTTCAAGTACAAAAAAATCATAAAGTTGCAAAAGTAGCAACAAAAGTTGCACGCAAAATGCTTAAATCATGTTCCAAAAATTCAGGAGCATAACAGAGACAGTAAAAAAAAAAGTTTCCGTCAAAGAACACATCCAAAATTGTCACAGATCATAAAAATAAAAATACGTGAATGTAAAACATAGATTACTATATTATACACAGAGAACATTTACCTGGTCCAACCAGCATGATTCATGGAGGAAACCCCATGTTAAGTGGCCTTTCAATCTTGCCTGCTTCTGCTTCCTGCTTCCGCTAGTGCTGTTTCACATCTGTGCATTTTTATACTGTCTTAATCTGTTTTGCCTTTCCTTATCATGTTTATATCCCCACACACAATTGGCAGCTTGCTAAAATGATTATTTAGGAATGTCGTGATTTATTGATTTTGAGTGCTGTATATTATTTCATATTGACTTTACTTTCCTTACAATCTTCTAATAGAGCTGTGTGCTAATTGTGCGATGTGCTAAGTTAGGACTTTGGCATCTATGTGAATGGCTTGGTGACCTATTTGGTATGTTTGCAATCTGCTAGATAACTAGAATAGCTTGATACATCAATATATTCTGCCAGGTTTGCAATCTAAATGTATGTTTCAGCAACTTTCAGTTAGTACATAAATGCAGTGCATTCCATATTGCTATTTGGTGAGTGCCCTGCAGTGACATCTAATGGATATCCCATATGTTGCAGGTCACAAGCCACTGTTTTATGACTTTTCACTCATACAACCTCTCAATTATACAACACTATTCATAAAAAAACATGCAACCTTGACAGACTGGATGAAGGGACAACTGAAACAGTGCCCCAGTAGCCACTGTGCATTGCCCACAGTCCAGTTTAAAAAGCAGACACACCTCAGCAAAAAAACAAAAACAAAATCCAAACCAAAATGAGTCCTTACACAGCTGGAATTGGGTGGGGGAGATGCAGTATAAAACATCTGATCTAAGGAGTGGTGTTTCTGGGGACAACATTAAGGTTTGGATCAGATCCATTTTTGCCACCGTTTGGTGCATTTTAAAAAAAAAATGTGTTGCTAGGCATTGGTGTTAATGGGTAATTTCAATACACTTTTCTTATTATGATATATTTTGATTTGCCTATTTTAATATGCCTATTTAAATTCTGTTTTAACTTGTAATTGTTTAGCTTGAATTCTAATGAAATGCTGGAATATTATATAAACCTCTCCTATGAGCTGCCTTGAGCTTGGTTTATCATTGAAGGCAGAGTATAAAGAAGCTCTTATAGTGATGTTCATGTCTTTCATAAGACCATAAACAGATTTACAGAGGTCACAGCAAAGAGGAGAGACTTTCAACTGGTCTTTTAAAAAAGAAGGAAGGAATCTGTGATCTCCATCTTACCTTGCTATTGCCAGCAGAAGATCTTTAAGCCCTAAGTGGTTCAGGACCTCAAGATCTGGCGGAAGGCCTTCTCCCACCTAGATCTACCCACATCACTCGCTCTAGCCAGGAGGGGCAGCTGAGGGGCCTAACACCAAGGGAGGCTCAGAGAGAAAGAACAAGAAACTGGGCCTTTGTGGCAGTGGCCCCTTGTCTCTGGAACAATCTACCCCCAGAAATTTGCCTGGCTCCCTCGTTGGGTGTTTTTAAGAGCAAGCTCAAGACCTGACTCTTCAGGCAGGGCTTTCCTTCTGTCATTGTTTAATTTATTTTTGCCATCTTGAATTATATTATGTTGTTTTGTTATCTTATACTGTTACTATTTTTATGAACTTGTTTTTATAAACTTGTTAGCTGCCCAGAGTAGATTTCGGTCTAGATGGGTGGGATAAACAAGCAAGCAAGCAAGCAAGCAAGCAAGCAAGCAAGCAAGCAAGCAAGCAAGCAAGCAAGCAAGCAAGCAAGCAAATAAATAAATAAATAAATAAATAAATAAATAAATAAATAAATAAATAAATAAATAAATAAATAAATAAATAAGAACATTGGCTATTAAATCTGAATCATACTTTTTTTAAAAAAACAAAAAAACCTTATCTCCTAATTTTATACCATCTATGTCCAAAGAAGTGTTCTGTAGAATTCAAAAGCAAGTGCTGTTTGTAATCTTTTAGTGAGCCTATAAAGGTATTACCCAACTTTTTCTGTGAATCAGATTTCATACCTTGGGGATGCTGCTTTGTCTGCTGTCAGTCTATGGTGGTGATGACTAGGGTTGCTTCTCACCAGCTTAGGCTGATAAGGTAACCAGTAACATCAGGGTGCATAGTCATGCCCCTTGACATAATCTGGTCCATGTGGGTGAGGAAGATTTATGGGCTTGGATCTGGCTCAGCATTCCAAACCAGTTGTGTGCCCTACTCTAAATAAATTAATGAGATATTTGTAGAATGGAAAAAAGCATCATTCTGAATGTCTGATTTTATTTGGAACACTCTTCCAAATAGACATACATGGGGTCATGTGGAACATAAACTAAGAGATCCTGTGTTTCATAATAATTGAAGCTAACTAGGTAATTATACTAAGAAGGAAAACATGACCAGGTTTATTGATGCACACCAAGAGAAAAGCATGGGTTTTCACACCTGGAACTATTGCTCAGAAGTTCAGTCCCTTTGGTCCAGAGGATAGTAGCTTTTGGTGCTGCTCTTGGTTGGCAATGGATGATAATTTCTCCACCTCGAGCTGCTGGTATCAGAGGTCTCACAGGGTTTAGCCGAAAATCAGGTGCAAACGCTGAGGATACAAAAACAGTGTGGCTGCTTTCATGAATCTGAGATATGAAGAAAGGTGAAGGACAGTTCCCAGTGGATTCGAGGAGACCACAAAAGTAACAGTGATGCATTTAATTACTGCAGTCAAATGCAGCATTCCGTTCTCATTCGGTCACCTAAAATAATATAACCAGGAGATGTTCCCAGTACAAATCCAATAAACTAACCCGATTCAAATTCATTAATGTGCTAATTTGATAATGTTTTATACTCCAAAAAGAGAGAATGGATCAAAGTAAAAAGCTCAACCTTTGAAGTGCAAAGATTTCTAAAACAACATCTGACACTTTGAAGAATCAGTGATCAAAACCTGGGTATCATGAGTAATTCTGAAGAGCTATGCCTAAAGTTCTTAATTTTAAATAGAAAGGCTGCTGTTTCAGAGAGCAAATTCAAAACAAAAACTTCTAAATTGAGGGCAATCACTGGATTCAAAATGTGGCTCCACTATGTAAATTTTAAACGGCAGTTGTTTAGATATTTGCTCTCTGTATTTCATATTGCTGTTACAGCCTTTTTCAAACAAATGGTCCAGAAATACTGACTTTCAAAGGCAGACAGCAAAATGACTTCAAGTCCATCCATTCCACATACAGAAGCTGACCAGAATAAAAGTTTTTCCAGATGCAGCATTTGAGCTTCCCATTAAAGACCTCAAGAAGCCTTCCCAGTAAAACAAGACTCACTCATTTTTGTGAGAATTGGTGGGTTCAGTTGCAGAAGCTTCCAAGGTTCAGAATTATTTTCTCCTGTGCTAGGAAGTTAACAGTTAAGACACAAGTCCTGATAAATACAATGATCTCTTGTCACAAAGTGACAAAAAAAGGGGACAAAATCAGACAGAAATACTGCATATGGAAGAGCCCTGGGGGTTGGGTCTTCAACGAGGATTGTGAAGATTGACAATGAGGTAGTGATGGAAGGCAGTGTTTTTCTCAGTTACATCAAACTTAGAAGTTGCAAGACAAGCTTCATAGAAACTGAGATGATGCCTGACAGGAAGGTCTCAGGAGGAATGGCTACAAGAGCTACCTCAATAACAAAAGGAAAATTAGAATGAGTCACTCATACCATATTGCCCTTCAACCAAAGCAAATTTTTGACATTTCAGATTAAAATCCTCCGAGTGCTCTCTCTTCCTTTCTTTGTCTGTGGCTATTTCAGTATTAAATGTTATGGCAATAGAAGAACTCCACTTGGGTTACAGGACTGAATAAAATTTAAGGTTTAAAAGTAACTTTTAAACAACATAGCAAAAGTCCCAGATCATTTGTTGCCTTGCTTTTTTAAACAACCAATTAGCCAGGATTTTAGAGTGCTATCCAACATATAACTACTAATGAGTAAGTCATACCATTCATCATAATGTGTGTCACAATAATTCTTACTTTTCTGTGTTCAGAGATCAGAACTGAAACCTTAGATTTAAGAATGGAGAAATAACTCCTGTATTAATTATATTTGTATGAAAGTACTCCTTGGATAGTTAAAACTTACCTTGCACATATAATTCAGCATTTGCATAAATGTTGCCATGTTTGTTCTCTCCTACACACTGATACATCCCAGAATCATTCATTGTTAACTTTGAAATTCTCAAATTTCCACCATTTACTTCAATGCGATTCTGTGCAGACAAGCAAATTAAGTAGTTAAGTGACAATAAAGGTGTGAAAGTCAAGAGCCAGGTATTCTGAACTGTGTTTCATCATACTGTATCTCATATAGATGATGAGGGTATATTGTTCAACACACCTTGGACATGTTTGCTATGTTCTGAGACTCTTGTTGCTGCTTGTGTGTGTGTGTGTGTGTGTGTGTGTGTGTGTGTGTGTGTGTGTGTGTGTGTGTGTGTGTGTGTGTGTGTGTGTGTGTGTGAGAGAGAGACACACATGTGTCTGTAAACTTGGAAGACTTACATTTGTACTACTCAGCTTCTTAAAGTAGCATATCTAAGAGCAGATTGGACATAACAAAAAGAAGTGCGCTGAATGCAGAAATCATGGTTGCCCTTAAGCCAAGATAAATACAAGTTCAAAATACAGAGTGTTCTGTGTGCTATTTCATGTAATCATCATAGAATCATAGAGTCCTGGACACTTTGTGCCCGGCAGGAGAGGAAGCTGAACACCTTCCATATGCGTTGCCTACGACGGATTTTTGGTATCACCTGGCAGGACAGAGTTCCAAATAGAGTAGTCCTAGAACGAGCTGGAATTTTCAGCATGCATACATTACTGAAACAGCGACGTCTACGCTGGCTTGGGCACGTTGTGAGAATGGCTGATGGTCGGATTCCAAAGGATCTCCTATATGGAGAATTAGTGCAGGGAAATCGCCCCAGAGGGAGACCACAGCTGCGATACAAGGACATCTGCAAGCGGGATCTGAAGGCCTTAGGAATAGACCTCAACAGATGGGAAACTCTGACATCTGATCGTTCAGCCTGGAGGCAGGCAGTACATCACGGCCTCTCCCAATTTGAAGAGACCCTTGTCCAGCAGGCTGAGGCAAAGAGGAAGTCACAAAGGAAGCAAAACCAGGGAGCTGGACAGGGGACAGATTGGATTTGTCTCCAGTGTGGAAGGGATTGTCACTCTCGAATTGGCCTCCTCAGCCACACTAGACGCTGTTCCAAGTCCTCCATACAGAGCACGATACCATAGTCTTTCGAGACTGAAGGATGCCTACTACCATAGAAACACAGACTCGCCATAGGGTTGGAAGGGACCTTGGAGGCAGGAGACCTCATACCATCCTGGACAGATGGCTGTCCAATCTTTTCTTGAAAACCTCCAGCAGTGGGGCACCCACAACATTGGGAGGCAAGCTGTTCCACTGTTTAATGGTACTCACAGTCAGGAAATTCCTCCTTATTTCCAGGTTGGATCTCCATCTGATGAGTTTCCATCCATTGTTTCTTGTCCTACCCTCAGGTGCAATGTAGACTAAATTGATGCCCTCTTCCCTGTGGCAACCCTTCAGATATTGGAAGACTGCTATTATGTCTCCCTTCAGTCTTCTCTTTGTTAAGCTAAACATATGTAGTTCTTTAGTCGTTCTTCATAGGATTTAGCCTCCCCTTATCACCTTTGTTGCTCTTCTCTGCACTTCCAGGGCCTTGTCATCTTTTTTGTATTGTAGTAACCAGAACTAGACACAGCAATCCAAATACGGCCTCACCAGCATGGTATATAGTGGTACTATCTTGATGCTATCCCCCTGTTGATGCAGCCTAGGACTGTGTTGGCTTTCTTGGCCGCTGCAGCACACTGCTGACTCATCCTTAGGCAGTGGTCCAACAGGACACCTAAATCCCAATCTCAGGGACTACTGTCGAGCCAGGTACCACCTATCCTGTACCTGTGCATCTGGTTTCTCTTGCCTAAGTGCAGGACCTTACTTTTCCTGCCACTGGACTGCATCTTATTGGATAGGGCCCAATGTTCAAGTCTGTCAAGAGCCTTCTGAATGTTGAGTCTGTCTTCCAAAGTATTAGCAATTTCCCCCCAGCTTTGTGTCATCAGAAAATTTGATGAGTGCTCCTTCAATCCCCTCATCCAGGTCATTTATGAAGATGTTGAAGTGCACTGGGCCCAAGACAGAACCTTGAGGGTCCCCACTGCACACTTCCTTCCATGTAGATGTGGTTCCATTGAGGACCACAAGTTGAGTGTGGTTGATCAGCCAGCTGCAAATCCATCTGGTAGTTGTGTTGTCTATCCCACTTTGTTCTATCTTACACAGAAGTAGGTTGTGGTCTACCTTATTAAATGCCTTACTGAAGTCTAAGTATACTACATCCACTGTGTTTCCTTGGTCCACTAATTTAGTCGCTTTATCAAACAAGGCAATGAGATTTGTTTGGCATGACCAGTTCTTAACAAACCCATGCTGGCTTCTAGTAATCACCTTGTTATTTTCTAGGTGCTCACAAATCTGCTGCTTGATTATTTTTTCCAGGATTTTCCCAGATATAGTTGACAAGCTGATTGGTCTGTAGTTTCCTGGATCCACTTTTTTTTACCCTTTTTGAAGACTGGAACCACACCAGCTCTTTTCCAGTCCTCTGGCAGTTTGCCCGTGCTCCAGGACCTCAAAAATTTCATTCAGTAAACTCAGAAGCAAGTCTGAATTTAAGGCAGAATAAGATGAGATAGGAAGCTTTGGACTGAAGTTGGTTTAACATCTTCTCTTGTTCCAAAACCATTAGTTCCTCAGTTTGGGGGAAGAGACAACTTCAATGAACTGAAAATGTCCTGGCTTGCTGACCAAAAAGAAGAGCAAAGGAGCTTCATGAGGATCTACATGGCTTGTTCATTCGAGCTCTGCAGATCTAAAATTATTTTTGCTGCTGCTGTTACTGTTGTCTTAGTTCTTTAAATGAAATCAGCCTTATGCTAAGATTTAGACCCTATGTAATCATTTTCCGGCAATAATATGGTAGCCATAGGCATATGCACCTCAGTTATGTCTGATTAAAAGTAAAATACTTTGTTAACAAATGAGAAAAAGAAACAAGGGATAAGGAGAAATAAAAGCATATAGAAAGATTCAGTAATATGAATTAGATTACCTTAGTCCTTATCAGATCAAGAAAAAGATCAAACTGCAGTAGTAACCACTAACTATAAATTGTAAAATATATATGAGATACCTGGGAAGTTAATGGTTGTCCATTCCGTAGCCATCTTATTGTAGGCCTTGGCTTGCCACCTGCAGCACAACTCCAGTGGAGGTCTGATCCAATGTCAGCTTCTTTGTCTGTGATGACCTCCAGCCATTCTGGCTGAGCTAAAAAGGAACAAAAGAGCAGGGTCCATGAATTTAGCTCAGAAAGCAGAAACGATTCATGATGTAGTAGTAATAGTCACAAAGTGCACCACAAGTAGGGCTGAATGAAGATGTTGTTTCAGTTCATTTTTAATTTTTTAAAAATTAGCAAAACGTGCACATTTCTTCATATTTAGGATGGAAAGAGTGTAGTGTGCATGCATGTGCATAGACACAAATACATTGCATCTGGAGAAATCATACATTCATAAGCTCATCCTTTCTGACCCATTTCTTCCATGTCCATGGTTCTGAAGTAGGGTTACCACATTTGTTTCTCAGGAGCTTCTCAGCTTTAGCACCTATCTGGAAGGCAATATACTCTTCTTCATGCCTGCTACAGCTGTACCTACTGAACACGTCCATGGCAGATGAGTGGGAATTTTGTTTCAATTTGTTTTTGAAACAAAATCAGCAACATTTACAAATTTCTTTCTATTCAGGATGGAAAGAACTTACGATTTAAAGAATTGCATATGGGAGAAAACAAAACTTTTAGATTCATTTATGAGACATTACAAGTAGCAGGCTTTAAAAAAATAGTTTTTTAAAACATTAGCAGAAGTATGAAACTCTGTTCTAGCTCTTCCCTCTGAACAAAAATTCTATACTTTTTTGATATGTTCAGATTTGTCTCACCCTTAAACTTTGCTCATTATCTGCTTTCCAAGGATCCATTGATTATACAATATGATTTATGCGAGAAATCAGATAAACTCTTTTGTAAGTTCAAGAAGGATCTTATTTGAAGGGAGGCTTCAATTCCCATTCCATATAATTAAACCTGGAGCACTCTAAGCCAGCAATTCATAGCCATCATTCTCCAGATCTTGTTGAAATTCAGTTCTCAGAAACCCCAGCCAGCACAGCCAATGACCAGGGATTCGGACAACAACATCTGGGGACCCATGTTTGGAAAGCAGGGCTCTAAACTGTAGCAGTTGAACCTAAACAAAAATTAGCTGATGACCACTTCAATAGCATTCCAACATCAGCAGTACAACCGTACGGCAAATTGTGCTTAGGAAAGAAATTTGTTAAGGTGCTTTACCTTGGATGATAATGCGTCCCCGATAGGTGTCTTTTCCTTGGATATTTTCAGCTTCACACTCATAAGTGCCCTCATCTTCAAAGCCAACCTCTTTAAGCTGCAGGAGGGGCTCCGTTGTGATCCAGTTAGAAGACTGGCTACCATCCAACTTCCGCCATTTTATTCGAGGGACAGGGCTATATGACAAAAGAAACTGCTGTCAAAGGGTACTGCAAGGGACAGTACAATAGGAACAACAAATAACTATTCTTCTTCTTCCCTAATTGTGAAGATCGCCACATACACATCCCTTTTAAACTGGCCAAACTTTATCCTTTGTTTCATTAGTCAGTTACCATTTCTTTAAATCTGTCAACAAAGAGCTTCATTGTCAAATTAAGAGAACTGCTATAAGTCAATCCTTGCTAAGAAATCACAACTGAAACCAAGATTCTAGTATGTACTTGCAATCATTCATTATTTTGTGTGTTCTCTACATGTACTCAGAGGCATTCTTACTGTATTACATCACCCATTCTGGATCTAACTTTAAAAACAGAGCCTACAGTAAAACAAGCCATAGCTGACATTTATTGCTCAGTAGCCAAAAGTTGTGCAAGTATAAAGAAAATAGTAATAACGTTATTAAAAACCCAACTTATGAAAGAGGCAATCAGAATAGTTCACTGACTCACATCAAGCACTCTATAACAGAAAGCAAATGGGGTGGCATTAAATGTTATATGTTTGAGACAATGAGAATTAAATTCACAAACTCTCTGTAGGGCAGAGCTTCTCAGTCATTTAAAATGGTAGCCCATCTTTCTGCATTCTTGACCCTTGGAAGCAGACTTTGTCTTACTAAGTTCATGACTACACTTGTCTGCAACTTTTCAGATGCCAACAAGAAGAATCTAAATGCAACTGACACAACTGTACTCACTTCCCAAAGGCAAAACACTCCAAAGCCACCAGCTGCCCAGCCAGAGCATAAGTGTCAGAGGGAAACTTGGCTTTGATTGTTGGGGCATATGGCCTAGAATCTGTGAAAAGGAGGAGAGAAGAATGAATAGGATCAGGCAGGGTGAGAGTATCAGCACATTGTAAAGTGTAGGCACTCAAGCTCTTCATATTCTAAAAATACACATTTCTGAAATATAAAAAGGGTAACAGAAGTATTTATCTGCAAGAGTTATAGTAAAGTCAAAACATCTTAATTTGGGGAGAAATGCTGTGAGGTGGATGTGGATATATATACTTGCTATATTAACTATAAGAAAGACTCTAACAAAGTCCAACAGACAGTATGACAGAACTGTTGGTAACAAAATATCCATATAGTTAGAAAACTATACTGGCAACAAAATCCTGCAGTGAAGGTTGAAGATCAGGGCATAGAAATATGCAGGGTATGAAAAGACTGTATATGCTCACCACTGCCTTTCAATTTGTACTATGATAAGACCTTTAGAAAAGCACTTGCTATGTCAAATAACAGTACCATTGGCAACAGGAAGGTTATTTACAATGTCCAGTATACAGATGATACGCTATTATTAGCTGACAATTTAGAAGTTCTGCAAAGAGAGTTACTTTATAAATTCAATAAGAAAGCGGCAAATATATAAATAAAGAATACTAAGGAAAGCAAATAAATTCAATAAGAAAGCGGCAAATATATAAATAAAGAATACTAAGGAAAGCAAGTTCATGGTAATCAGTAAAAAGGCAGCTCAAGAAATGTTGTTAAAGATTGAAAAATGAGAGTGTGGAGCATGGTGGCAAATATACATGACCTTGTAATTTTGTTGAAGAAACAATACGATCATAGTCGTAAAATGCAAATCAGAGTAGAGATGGCTGAGGTAGTTTCCTTATGATGAAAATGAATGCAATAAGCATCAAAACTTTAAAATTGGCTTTGATAATGTGAGCTATATGGTGTTGTGTGTTCTTGCTTCTACTGTACAGAATGGAATGGTGCACTTTAATGCAGTCAACTATAAAAAAGACTGCAGTAATGTGGATTTATCACAAAAGTTAAAAAATTCTTGGATCAGGAGGGAGATGAACAAAGAATTACTAAGAAAAATGAATAAGGACCAAGAAGCTGTTAAACACATAATACAGTATACAGAAAGTTAGACCACTACAGTAACATAGTGTTCATTCAAAGTAAAATTAATGGGAAAGAAGTACAGAAAGGAGAAGAACATGTTGATTGAAGAACTCTGGAGTCTCTTTGGAATGCAAAACAGCATCACTATTTCACAGTGTTTCACCCAAAGGCAAAAAAAAAAAAAAAAGAAGCTGTGATAATGTCTAACCTCTGATAAAAAAAAACAAGCAGGGGTGGGAGGAAAGCAAACAATTTTGCTGCTGTATAATCTTATCCAGCCCTTGGACAAATTACTTATTTTGGTCTGAACTCCCAGAATCTCTTAATCTGTATGGTCTGTTACCTCAAAAAGTAACTGGTCTAGTCATGTCCTACACTACTCCGGTAGAGATTGAAGTACTACTGAATAACTGTGAATGAGGAAACCCTGGTTCACCTCTTCCAAGAGTCAGCCTGGGTCAGCCCAACACATTTTGCTTTCCAGCCTCAGCTGTTTCACTCCGCCTAGTATTAGAACTGATTCTGGAACTAGCTAGGATCAAAGGAATCTGCTTCACATTGAATCAGACCATCTGTTTCTGCAGCTCCTTACTGCATTGTCTATATACACTGAGTGGGAATGGATCTCCAGAATTGAAGCAGGGATCTTCTTCAGTCATGCCTGGTGACCCCAGGAACTGTAATGGGACCTTTTGTACTCAAAACATTTGCTCTACCATTGAGCTGTGGTCCCCTTTAAATTCATATTCACAGAGTATGTATGTATGTATGTATGTATGTATGTATGTATGTATGTATGTATGTATGTATGTATGTATGTATGTATGTATGTATGTATGTATGTATGTATGTATGTATGTATGTATGCATGCATGCATGCATGCATGCATGCATGCATGCATGTATGTATGTATGTATGTATGTAACCAACCAACCAACCAACCAACCAACACCCCCTCCCATTGGTACAAGCACTACTCTGGGTGCTTTACAAGATTAAAACGTAAAACCTTTCAAATCCCACAATAACAAAAATACCTTTTCTTTTAAGTATATTTATTTATTTAGAATACTTATGTCCTGCCCTGTATTGCAGCATTTCAGTGTGGAGTATAACAAGTGTCCGTCTTTGTGTTTACAATACTAGTCACCTGTGTCAACAGTTTAACAGCACGCTTTTTAACAGGAACAAAAGCTAAAAATGGCCTGATTCAACTTAGATGTGACCAATGATCTGACTTGTCTAAAGCAGCTTCCTATACTCCTAACAGCAGGAAAGTCTTGGCTGGTGAATATCACAAAGATTTGCATGTGATGGAAATGATAGGAAAGACACTATTCCCCACTCCAACTTTTTGTTTGATATACAGTGGTGCCTTGCATTACGATTGCCTCGCATTATGATGAAACCGCATTACGATGATCTTTTTGCGATCGCAATTGCGATCGCAAAACAATGGTCTGAATTGTTTTTTTCACTTTGTGATGATCGGTTCCCTGCTTCGGGAACCAATTCTTCGCAAAACGACGATTTTCCTCCAGCTGATCGGCGGTTTCAAAATGGCCACCAGGTAAATAAAATGGCTCCCCGCTGTTTTCTAGGACGGATTTCTCGCTGCACAGGCACCGAAAATGGCCACCCTATGGAGGATCTTCGCTGGACGGTGAGTTTGCAGCCCACTGGAACACACTGAAGGGGTTTCAATGCATTTCAATGGGGTTTTTATTTTCATATTATGATGTCTTCGTTCTACAGCGATTTCGCTGGAACGAATTTAACGTCGTAATGTGAGGCACCACTGTAGTTTTAATTACAGAGCCGAAGACTACAACTGATGTGTGTTTGTTTAACTTCTTGTCTAATCTGTTCACATAAAAAAGTGGGAGACAGGCAAGCTATAGCACCCTATCTTCTTGGAAATGGGTTTGTTTTATGGGTGAAAAATGGAAACCCCACCCCTTCTTCTCTTCTATCTAGCTGTGGTTCATCTTCTCCTCAGCCTCACTGACCTCCTATATTGTTGGTGAGCTGTGGGAAAAGTGATTCAAATCAAGAGGCACAAGGAAAGCAGGCAGAGAAGGGAGACACGCTTTCTTCATCCAGGAGCCCAAGTTAATAACCCTTCCACTACTTAGACCTCTCCATCCTTTCTTTATATTCAAGTGAGGTAAATATATAAAAAAAATGGCTGTCCTGTTCTGTCTATTTTGGCCCTGAGATGCATTTCACATGCCAAACTGGAGTTTCTATTGAGCATTCTCGGCTGCCTAACCCACCTATAATTTTATTTCCTTCTCTATCCATATTAGGAATGCACTTACCTTTTCTCCATGGAATATAATTGACTTTTCCTCTTTTGAGCAAAAGTCTGGCTTTATTTATTGCTTTAATCAGACAATAATTATACTAGGCTGGACCCAGAGTCTGCCTTTTGCTACTGTAAGGTCTCCACTCACAAAATGTCCCATCCTAGCCCATTTCATTTAGCAGGATCCCCTGAAATTTTGTGGAGGTCAATCTTTTCACAGAGTTGGAGGGCACAGCAAAGCCGATTTCTACCTTCCTAGCTGCAAACAACTAAATCTAGATTCAACCCATTGTTCAGTATCAGTGCCTCCTATTTCATTTCTGGTCTTCCTTGCTGCAGCTGTTGACTCCATTACTTGATTTTACAGTATTAGATTCATTGCAGTAATTACAGTGAAAACCATAACTAGCTATCCATCTGTGTTAGGGAGTACAACTTCTTCCCCAACAAGCCAAATGTGTCTTACCAACAATGCAGGGCACCTTGTATAGTGCTACTGAACAAATATTGTTCTTGTCAATCCAGATAAGCAAGAAAAGGGGGTTTAGGGAGTACCTCATGGGTCACTATAGATGGATGGCAAGCCATATATGTAATGATGTGTTACAAGTTGTGCAGTTGTGACTCAGAAATATGTGTAACTGGAGCCAGGTCCCCTAGATCTGTTTCCCTCAAAAGAATCTGTCTAATGAGCATTACATTCTTTTGCAGTCTTAATGCACTGACCTTCTCTAACAAGATTAAGCTGAGAAGATGTGCTAAAAACACTCTTTTTAATGGAGTCAATGTGGCCAGTGGCAAAGCAGGAATAGTTGCCAAGATCAGAGGCCTCTGTTTTAGCAATGTATAGGTTTCCAGTGGTCTGCGAGATGAAACGTCTTCCATCCGTTGGAATGAAGTTGGGGAAGTCATTCACAAACCAGCGGTATTCAATTCCTGCATGTAAATGGAGAAAACGTGTTAGGCTATTTGACTTTAGCAAGTTGTTTCTCAGATGGAGACATAGCTAGGTCTATTTCCTGTTCATTCATTCTGAACCAATAGACCAGTATACATACTCTACTGCCTAACAAACAAAGACATAAAATGTATGTACTTGTTGTTCTTAAAGTGTATGCACAATTCTTTCACTGTATTCCTTTATAGAGAGTTGAACCCATTGTCCTCAAACTACTAGAGTAGAACTTTGGATCTATTGCTTGCTTTCTTCATCTGACTAATTTCATGATACCCATAGCTTTTCATACAGAAGCTTCTGAGCTAACATTTAACAATTCCATGACTCTTAGAACTTCAAAGAAATCGTCAGATATTTCTGTATCAGAAAACCTTTTCTCTCTCTCAAGAGACATGCTTTTCGTTCAGTGCTCTCTTTTTATATGCAATGCAATTCCTGATAATCAAAACCTGCACAATGGAAACTGGAGGTGAACTGAAATTACAGCACTGAAATATTCAAATATATATTTGATAATGCAGAAAATGCGGATATATCACCTTGTGACATGCAAACTTTAGCAATTATCAGTTCCCATTTCCAGAGTTCACATGAGAAGTCTATAATTCACTGACACAAAAATGAAAGATCACAGGCATTCTGATATGAAAAGAGCAACTCAAGATTCTCAGAGCTCTTCTCGTTTCAACTGCCTGCACCGCAAAGAACTGTATGTCCTCTTAAATTTGATATAAATTTCCATAGCTTCCATTTGATATGAATTTTCACAACTCCAACTATCAGGCATAAGATATTTTTAAGTAAAAAGAGGATCAACTTTAAAAGCTGTTAACTAATTCCAAACTAATATAGAAATATTTGTTATTTTACATTTAAAAATATATATAGACTCCATTATTTTATCGAACTGTAAAATATTAAAATGGATTCCATTTCTTCTTCAGAGACAAACGATTTGTTTATCCATTTCTGCTAAACCAAAAACCTTACCCAGCATACTTGTAAAGAGAAAGTCAGCTAATTTTCAGTATTTTGCAAAGACAATCTCCGCACTTAGAAATAAGTGGTTATAGCAGGAAATAAACTGCTTTAATGAAATATTGAACAAGACTATGCACAGGTACATAATAAGTGTGTACTCTGATACTGATACAAAATTCTGAAAACACTGGCATTTCCCATCCTTAATCCGAGACCCTTCATTTGTAATGCATTGATGCTATCTCACCTGGATAATGTGGGGGTGGACTACAAGTAAACATCACCCCCCAGCCCTCTGTAACCTTCACAGGGTCTCGCTCTTCTGTAGAGAATTCCTGTAAAACTAAACTCACACAAAAACATAGAAAGGCAATTAGATGAGCTCTGAAGGTCAACAACTCTTACAAATCAGAATTTTCTCAGGTAGAAAAAAGACAAGCCTGGTTGTAAGGAATTGGATTCCCATCATATAAAATGGAGATTGAGAGAATTATTGCAGATGAATCAAGACCAGGATGATGTGAATGAACAGGAAAAGTCAATATTATCTCACTGTAATTTTATTTTTATCTTACTATTCTGGTCCTAAGCGGACTTTCAAATGGCTTAACATAAAAAAAGAAAGGAATTAATAAAAACAAGGATAAAACACTCAAAACAGATCAATGTCAATAATAAAACAACGAAACAGAAACAAATACTAAACACGTGGAAAGATAAAGGAATCAGTCATTGGTCCCAAGTAGAGTAGATTCACTGAATTAATGGGAACTTGGTAAGTGAACATTTTTGTAAGTTTAAGTGAGTCAAGGGTTCCAGTCTATTCATTAGTAACTATTAGATTTTAGCCAGAGAAAATTAGCCAGATTCAGAAGCACTGTAATATTTGACATGTTTTTTTCCCTATTTACATATATAGGGCCTCCATGCTCCTGGTGAGTTTCCATAGCTGAGAGGGAATTTAAACCCCAGCCTTCTGAATCATAGTCTGTTACTCTACCCACTAAACCACCTTGGGGATGTATGTGTGTATCTGTTACAGGTTCTATGGAGCAGCTGCCCCTACCAAAAAGAGCCTATTCCTTAGACTTGTTAATACTATGGCAGAAGGCTGAGGCATAATATTCTATTTTCCTCAAGACCTAGCGTCACCACCGCAGAGCCCCTAACAACCTCTAGAATGTTTTTATAGACAATGTCTACTCTCCTCCTGCCCCTCCAGTCTCCCCTGGTGTTGGACTGCATGACCTGGAGTGCAGGCAAGGGTCAAGGGAACACCCCCTTACCTGCCCATCCAAGTTTCAGTTATGCATGTCAGGTCTGCATCCTCCTCCAGGATAAATTCTTGGATAATCTGGGATTTGTTGGATACACACCTGGCATTCAACAACACCAGAATTAGAGTGGAGGGATGGCTGGTCTGACTACCTTGAGTCTGATGGCACTGTCACTCCAGTGATAAGTCTGGCTGTCGCATTCTGCACCATTTGAAGCTTCCGCACCAATCTCAGAGGTGATTGGGGCCAGGGATGGAATTGGGATCTTGCTGGGTTACTGCACTCCCCGTGACCCAGCTATTTCCTTTCCCAAGCTGGCAACTTCATCTCCGTGGCACTGTTCAAATCTCCAAGGCTTTTAGTCTTGGGTGGTTTCAACATCCATGTGGAGGTGGAGGTTTCTGGTGCAGCTCTTGAGTTTTTGGAAAACATGGCTTCCTTGGACATGTCCCAACATGTCAACGGCCCCACCCACGTGGGCAGTCACATGTTAGACCTGGTGTTTCCCCCTGAGCAGAATGAGTGTGGTCTGATCGTGACTGACCTTGTGTCAGTCCCCTTGTCATGGTCTGATCACTGCCTAATAAAATGCAACCTCTCAGTGGCTCTCCCTCCTTGCAGGGAGCAAAGACCTATTTTAATGGTCCACCCCTGAAGATTACTGGAACCTATAGGATTCCAGGACTCCATGAGAGGGATTCTGGCTGATCTGACTGGCGGTCCTGTTGAGGCTCTGGTTGATGGCTGGTTTGCCACCACTACCAGGGCTGTTGATATGATCACTCCTAAATGCCCTCTCCATTGCAGAGCTCGTTCAGCACCCTGGTTTAACCAGCAGCTACAAGCTATGAAGCAGAATAGGAGAAGGCTAGAGTGCATTTAGAGACGAAACCCAATGGACTATAATAGAAAAGTTGTTAGGATCATGACTAACCTTTACCTTACCAGGATAAGGGCTGCCAGTTGAGCTTACTTCGCTGTCCAGATAAGCAAAGCTTCAAATGAGCAGGTGAAACTTTTCCATATAGTTCATGATCTATCTGAAACTGGTCTAAGTGATAGGCCTCCAACTAGTATTTCACCTGACCAATTTGCAGCATTTTTAAAATATAAAGTGGAGGCCATCTGCCAGGATCTTTTCCCTTTTTTGAATGCAGTAGATTGAGCAAAGATGTCCAGCACTCTGCCTTGCCCAATGAGACTTAATCTCTTTCAGCCTTTGATGCCACATATGGTAGACAAAGTGCTTGATCACTGTCATGCCACCACCTCCTCCCTTGATCCTTGCCCGGCCTGGCAAATCAAAGAAGCCAGGCCTATAACAACTGAATGGGCCACTGCAATAATTAATGGGTCTCTCCAGGAGGGACACTCATTAGACCCATTAGGAAGAAACTGAGCTTGGCAGTGGATGACACTGGCAATTATAGGCCCAATGTTTCTTTCCTTAGCAAAGTGGTAAATAGGATGGTGGCCAATCAGCTCCAGACCCTTTTGGATGAAACCAATGCTCTGGATCCATTCCAGTTGGGCTTCAGGCCACACCACGGTACAGAAATGGCATTGGTTGCCCTGTTTGATGACCCGTTGAGGGAAGCTGACAGGGGCAAAATGTCTCTGTTGGTCCTCCTTGATATCTCAGCCACCTTTGATATTGTTGATCTGGGTATCCTCCTGGGGAGTCTCTCTGAGTTGGGAACTGGTGGTCTGGTGTTTGCCTGGCTCTGATCCTTCTTGGACTACTGACCTCAGAGAGTACAGCTTGGGGAGACTCCATCGGCTCCATGGAACCTCAATTGTGGGGTCCCACAGGGCTCGATTATCTCCCCAATGCTGTTTAATATCTACACGAGACCGCTGGGTCAGGTAATTAGTGGGTATGGGGCTTCATGTCATCAGTATGCTGATTACACCCAGCTCCACATCTCCTTTTTCCTAACAACGGTGGATGCCGTTTCATCCCTTCAGTGCTGTCTGGAGGCTGTATTGCAGTGGATGCAGGTGAATGGTCTGAGGCTGAACCCAGACAAGACAGAGGTCCTGAGGATAGGTAGCCCTGCCATTGATGGTTTGGGAAACTCCCTCTCTTTTGCTGGGGTGATTCTCACCATGAGGTTTGCAGCTTAGGGGGTCTATCTGGATCCGGCACTTACTATGGAAACCCACATAGTGTCAGAGGTCCGTACCGCCTACTTCTATCTTTGGCAGATTGCCCAGCTGCGTTCCTATCTTGATGTCGGGGCACTCACCACACTGGTCCATGTGCTTGTAGTCTCAAGATTAGACTACTGTAATGCGCTCCACGTGGGACTACCTCTGAGATTGGTGCAGAAGCTTCAAATGGTGCAGAATGCAGCGGCCAGACTTCTCACTGAGGTGAGAAAAGATCAACATATCTCCTCCACTCTGGCTGCCCTGCATTGGCTGCCCGTTTGTTTCCACATTGATTTCAAAGTGTTAATGATGACATATAAAGCCCTAAATGGTTTGGGACCTCGATATCTAGTGGAACGCCTCCTCCCACCTAGATCTACCTGAATCACTCGTTTTAGCCAGGATAGGCGGCTGAGGGGCCTAATGCCGAGGGAGGCCCGGAGGAAAAAAACAAGAAACCGGGCCTTCTCGGCAGTGGCCCCTCATCGTTGGAACAATCTTCTCCTGGAAATTCGCCTGGTCCCCTCGCTGGGTGTTTTTAAGAGCAAACTTAAGACCTGGTTCTTCAGGCAGGCCTTCCCTCCAGTCAATACCTAACTTACTTCATTGTCATCTTCTATTGTATTATTGTTGTTGCTTTATTTTATATTGTCATTATTTGTACTGTTGTTAGCCGCCCAGAGTAGACTTCGGTCTAAATGGGCAGAATAGAAATCCAATAAGTAAGTAAGTAAGTAAGTAAGTAAGTAAGCAAGCAAGCAAGCAAGCAAGCAAGCAAGCAAGCAAGTAAACAAAAAAACAAATAAATAAGCAGAGTATAAATTAAATGAATGAATGAATGAATGAATAAAATAAATAGAAAATAGAATCCTCAGGCTAATCTGAATCTATAGCATTCACAGCTTTAAAAGGTTAAAACCACAATTTTGACTCTGACTTGAAAGTAACTATAAATTAATACAGCCCATTCAAAAAAAATAAGGAGTAACCCTATGCCCATACAAACAGGCCCCATACATCTTGACCTCAAGGATGATACACATATTACTGACAGGGTATCTCAATTTTTATTGATTGCTATGAGAACTAGAGAGAAAATGTTGCAATCACCTTGAAAGAAGGATTCATATACTACATACAGGAGTTCTTTCTGTAAGTTCTGTTTTCTATAATCTTGCTGCTTTGTGACCATAATAAAGAATGATGATGAAAATGACATCTGTCATACCTACCTTCTCATCAGAGATTTTGCAAATCTTATAGTAAAAGGTTTCAAACACAGGTGTGGGAGAATCACCAAGCACTCAGTCTATTTAGGCTTGGAACTCTTACTGCATCAACAAACCCAGAAGGATGGCAGCCAGTTTTAGCCTGCGCTATTTTCCAGCCACTGGCTGTCCTACCCCCAGTGTTCATGGTCCATACCATTGTCTCCCAAGGGCCATATGCTGGCTCAGAGCCTCTGTGAAGGTGCCTGAATCCCTTGCTCATTCCTCATGGCAGGACTCTGGCAGGGGGAATCACCTCCTTCATAGTGCTTTCAGTTTTGTTTGACTCTATTCTCCTCATAATTGAATTGGGTCTCTTGGTTAATGGAAGAGATCACTGAGACAGCAGACCCCTACTATCCTCCAAACCCCCACTTCTTTTTTCACTCCTTCACTCTTCTCAGCCTGCCCTTGGAAGACGTCAGTCCTTATCAAGCATAATAATATGTAAGTATGCACTGCTGCCTCACTTCTACCCTGACTGTTGTTTTCTGTAATAGTGCTGTCCATTGCTGGTGCCACATTTCTCACACATCCTTGTGTCGTGTGGTTCTTCCTCAAAACTTCTAAAATTTATAATTTTGGGGGGACTATAAATCTCAGAATCCCCCAGCCAACATGGCTACTGGCTGTAATAACTGGGGGCTTCTGGGAATTGTAATCTTAAAAGGCAGGTTTTCCAAGCTCTGTTCTTTTTATGTGAATTAACTTCAGAAAAGTCCAGTAAAGATTAAATAGATTACTTACAGCCAAAGCGAACATAAGCTTCTCTGCTGAGTACTGTGCCCACAGAGTTGTTTGCCACACACTGGTAAGATCCAGTATCTTTGGTTTTCACTGGGTTGCTTATCACAAGGTTGCCCCCATTCAATCTATAGCGGGAATCCGGCTCAATTTTGATCTCTGTGCCATTCAGTTTCCACCTGCCAAAACAATGGTATTTGGGGTGGGAGAAAAGGAACAGAACAGAACAATCACAGTGGCAACTAACATTAACACTAGTGTCTACTGAAGAGGAATAGACACTGGCATTTGCACACGCTCTGTCAACAGGACCTACCATAGGACAGTGAGTCCCAAGGATTATTTGGTGATATAAGAGATTTTAAAGATTATTACAAGAGATAAGAATATGTATGTATGTATGTATGTATGTATGTATGTATGTATGTATGTATGTATGTATGTATGTATGTATGTATGTATGTATGTATGTATGTACAGTGGTGCCTTGCTTAACGAGTGCACCGTATAGCGATGTTTCCGTATAGCGATCCCTTTTTCGGGATCGCTATACGGAAACATATCCTATCTTCGCAATGGGGAAAACCCGCATTGCGAAGATCGGGTATTGCGGCGGCCATTTTGGAGCCGCCGAACAGCTGATCGGCGGTTCCAAAATGGCCGCCGGAAGCCCGGAAATGGCTGCCGGCAGCCGTTTTCGCGCCCTGCCCTCGCTTAGCGAAGGCGCGAAAATGGCTGCCGGCACCTGGAATCCTCGCTGAACGGGTAAGTAACGAAGGTATTGGAACGCATTAAACGAAGTTTAATGCATTCCAATACCTTTCCCCTACCCGTTTAGCGATGATTCCGTATAGCGAGGGTTAATCCGGAACGGATTAACCTCGCTATATGGGGCACCACTGTATGTATGTATGTATGTATGTATGTATGTATGTATGTATGTATGTATGTATGTATGTATGTATGCATGTATGCATGCATGCATGCATGCATGCGCGTGCGTGCGTGCGTGCGTGCGTGCGTGCGTGCACGTACGTATGTACGTACATACGTACGTATCTTGTATACTGCACCAATTAGTGGTAAATACTATTCCAGGAAGTTTACATGCAATATAAACAAAATAACATACAATAAAATTAATTTTAAATAAATAGTAAATACTGCACCCCATTTATCAACAAATAAAGCAATCCTCACCCAATAAATCAAAAACAAATCAATGGCAGACAGGCAACATATGGTCAGTCCATACTGCATTAAGACAGGATATAGAGCTAGAGTCTTGGAAATGTTATCTGTTGAGCTTCTTGCTCCCCAGATCTAGTCATCTCCTCTCTAGTCTCCCAGCTTCATCCATGACTATATCAGATCTTAGAAGTATCTAGTGATAGATATTTAGTCAGTTGTTTTATTTTCTTGTTTGCAATTACTAGAATATATTTTTGTTACATTATCACTGTAACTCAACATAAGATAAATACCATTCATTTTGTGGAATTATCATAACTTTTTTTGTTCTAAGAACATGCTTCTAGTTAAATGGTAGAGAAAGAGTATCACATGGATTGAATGGTGGCTCATGTTGTATTTTATACCACTGCCTCTATTCTCCTGTGGGTATTGAGGTGATGAAGTAACTATTTGAGTTATTTTGGGAAACATAAAGACTTACTGTTAAATAGGTAGCTGTAATCATAGCCAGCTACTGGGGGGGGGGGGGTACTTGTATAAGCAAACCAAACATTTAAAAAGTAGCTTTCCTAGCTTTGCTTCCCACACACTCTGTATGCCTCTAGAAAGTTTGTTTAACTTTTCCTTTTGATCTTTTGCCTTCTAGACATAGAATTTAGATTTTTTTTTTAAATTTTTAAATCTGAGATTCCTGCATCATAAACCAGGACACTCATTTCTGAGCTCATAAGATATTATAGGACACATTTAAAGCACAATCAGCACATTTAAGATGAAGCCCTATTCTTATCCAGCATTAAATCCCATTTAATTCATTTCATTTACTGGACAAGATGTGCTGCCAGTTTTCAAAAACAAAAATGGTGGCACACCCTTGTGAGTATCACAACCAGAAAACCTTCCATGAAACAAAAGCACTGCTGGAAGCAAGAAGTCTCACTTGTAGGTTGCAGGAGGGCTGGCTCGTGCATGACACGCCAACAGTATTTGCTCCTCTGTAGATCCTTCTGGGAAAATGATGTTGCGCGGTTGTTCTTCAAAGACCGGCCCATAGTTCCTTGCAGTGCTTTCTGTTGGCCACCACACTGCATTATAAGGTGAAAGAAACCCAAAATAGTCTGATTTTAACTGAGTACCCAAAAAAAGCAGCATCAAACAATTAAAATGGCAGCTGCTCTGCTGAGTACTTCAACAAACAGAAAGGAGTGCTGTAAAGCTCAAAACTTTGTTCCATGATATATCACAATTTATTATGTTGTTTCTTTTGTGTCTCAAAACATAGGGCTTTATCTACTTGGACAGAGGGGGGGGGGAACATATTGCAGTTCAGCTCTGTCCTGGACCAATCATCAGTGAAAATGTCACCTGAGAAACAGCAGCAGAAACACTGAAACTTTGCAAGCTCTCCATGTAGCATTCCCATTACCTTGAAAGAGGTCATCCTCCTAAGTGAAACAAATTCTCATGCCCTCCTCTCTAGTTAGTATGTGTCACACTGTGTGTTGAAATTAGAATGATAAAAACCTAGTCTGAAAGAGGATCTGTGTGACACACTGAAATATCAGCTAAGGCACAATCAAAATGCTGCTACTAGAATTCTGCAGGAGCAAAATGCTGGACTGAATGTCTCATTTTACTGTGTCACAAGAACAGGGCACCAATTTATTTCCAAGTTTAATTCAAGGTACCAGTTTTAACCTTTAAAACCCTAAACAACTTTGGGCCTAGCATCCTGAAGGACTATGTGCTTCCACATAAATCTAACCATCCTTTTAACATTGTTGTGTCGCATGTTCCCTCTAATCTGCACAGCTGTGTGGCTGTGTAGTGCTAGATCAGGGCCACTCATTTGCTTAAGATGAATTTTGAACTCCCTGTGTATGGGGCAGGGCTCCCACACAGTGCTCCAGAAACTTAGAGGAGATCTTGGTTGTGTCCTTTGTATGCGCCTTTCTTCCAGACACATGGCTGGTGGCACTGCAGAGGAAGGCTTCCTTCAGTCCATTTATCTCCCCTGTTGCTTAATTTAATTTAAACAACAAAGAGTCTTGTGGCAGCTGAAAGACTAACAAGCTTTATTTGGCATAAGCTTTCATCCTTCAGCTGCATCTGATAAAGTGGGATGTTGTCCCTAAAAGTTTATGCCAGTTTAAATTTGTTAGTCTTTCTGCTGCCACAAGAATCTTTTGTGTTTGTGCAGCAGAAGATGAATGCAGCTACTGCTGCCCTTTGCAGTTTTATTTGTTAACTATTAGTTTTGGCTCTTTTTTGTCTGCTTGCTTGTTTGTATTTACTTTTGTTTGTATTTACTCTTTAGCTTGTTATGGTTTATGGATAGTTGTGGTTTATGCATTCATGTTCTGCTGGCAACAGGAAAAGAACATTGGACTAAACAGGTTATTGCTCTGATACAGTTCTTCATGTGTTCCTTTGTGTACTTTTAATATTTTTTATATTCATTGAGACACTTCTTTTCTGGAAGTGAAAAGACAAGTACAGACTCTTCAAATAATAAATAGGAACGACTTCCCAATTGTCTGCCTCTTTACTTTCAGAGTGAAGTACGACAGTGTTTAAAATACATGGTTCTTATAAGTGTCATATTTTATGCAAGAGTGACTTCCAGCTGAGAAAAGAAGAGCAGGGCAAAAGCACTTACTGTCATCAGCCCCTTGACCTGTAGCGATCTTATTTCACGTCTGGGCTATTGCAATTTAGCTTATGCACAAGGAGGTGGGGGGAGGGATGCTAATGTCTCAAACTCAGTTTAGCAGCTGCCCAGACATTAGCCAATTAGAGATTGCAGCTACCCGAGCAGGATATGCTAAGCCAGTTTAGGCATTAAGTGCACTGAGCAGTAGCCAGCATACATTCAATCATATCCAGAGCTCAGAAACACTAGCTTTCAAAAATTGTATCACCCAGAAACTCCAGCCAGCAAGGACACTAGTTATGCTGACTGGCCAATTCAGGAACCTGTAGCCCATGAAAGTAACTCTTCCAGGCTTTAGGCATATGATGAAACATATGGAATGATCCTTCTTGCTTTGACAAGAAGAGACTTTCTCCATACAGTGGTAACTCAGTTTATGAACACCTCGGTTTATGAAAGTAAATCCATTGAAAATAATGCCTCGGTTTACGAATCTTTTCTACAATAAGAAGCAAGTTTGCATTGTACCTGGGAGATTTATAGCGCTGCCCCCGTACATGCATTCCTATGGGAAACCACATTTCAGTTTGTGAATTTTCGCATTACAAAACATCCTGGAGAAGGCATCCTGCAGAAGGCATGCCCCTTCGCCGGGCATTTTTAAATGCTAACTGAAAACCTGGCTGTTCAGGCAAGCCTTCCCTCCAGTCACCTCTTGATTTATTTTGTTTTTTTCACATTGAGTCTTTGTCTACTGATATATTATTTGTTCCATATTTTAAATGGTTTATTTTATATGCTGTTAGCTGCCTAGAGTAGTCAGTTGACTAAGTGGGTGGGGTACAAATTCAATCAATCAATCAATCAATTAATCAATCAATCAATTCGTGAACAGAGGTACGCCTGTAGTAGCTTGATATCCATTGGGTTGTTGTTGGGGCTACATCCCAGGATAAAACAATGACAGTCTTAACATTAGAGGAGAACACTAACAGGGCAGGTCCTAGAGATATGAATGCCTGAAGCAAAGAACAAGAGAATGGTGTTCCCTTTCATTCCAGATACAAAACCCCATGAGGCTGGTGGTTGCATCCTTCCTCAGCCTTAGCCATGGGACTGCATCCCCGCCCTCCACTGGATCTGATGATAACACACAGAGATGCATGTACACGCACATAACTTACATTTATACACTCTCTACCCGCCTCTACCAAATTTCTCAGAATGCAACACTGGGTAAATTTAAAACTCCCCTCCTTGATCACTGAGCTGTTGGGATTACTAAAGAAGTGGTGGAAGCAATTCCTGTCCTCTGGCAACCCCCACAAAAGCTGCTCATTCTCTGTTGCTGATAACAGTGGGGAAATAAGTTTGTCAGTTGCTCTAAGATGACAGGCAGTGGGTAAGGGAGGTGAAAGCCTCTTCCCCACACAACAATCTTAAGAAACATTGCTTCTACTAGTTGCACTGAACATTTATAGAATTCTTTGGCTTCAGTCATACAGCAGGAGCAGCCATGACCCACGGATTGCACAGCCTGTTTCAGAACATAAAATTGGCCCCAATCACATAAAATAATGAGGTGGTGGTGGTAGAGGGTTTAAATAGCAAAAGGAGAGTATAGCTAAATAGTGCTCCAGTTTATCTGTCTACAAACAAGTTACTCCTCAGCTGAACTCCCATCACCAGCAGGGAAGGGCAGCTATCATGAGATGGCATAGGAGACAAGAGGGTTTTATGATCCTCATCTATACTCCTCTATATGATTGGGGGCAGTTCTATGTTTAAACATACAGAATTGTTATCATTCCACCAAAATTCATCTCCCACATATGCATATGCCTATGTATGAAAGAAAATGAATTGGCTGACTGTGGAATATGTCCATCTTATGGCTTTCCCCACATCACTAGTTTGCAAGAGTTATTTCCTTTTTGTAGTTTAGTGATGGAGACCTATCCATGTATTGCTTGTGCTGATCATTAAACAATGCTGGATTAATTAAAATAATGACAGGGTCCTTTGGTTCCTCTTAAGCCTTGAAAGAGGCCCACTTATCCTGTCTTAGCTGAAAATGGCTTTGTCCTTGACACTGATTGGGCAACAAAACAATAAGAATGCAATATTGGCTTAGAAAGATTGTCATCTACTAATGACATTCCAATGATTAAACCCAGATGTACTTCAGGCTCAGCGTTGGGGGCGGGGCAGGACTGACTGAGACTACTCAGCACTCAATAAATAATTCATTCTAATTGGAAGATATTTTGTGTTTGAAAGCTCTGTTTGTTAAATCTCAGGTTTTGGTTCCCAATTTGAGGGATGAATTAGGCCAATTTGTTTGTTGAAACAAGAAGCAAAATCTGGCTGTTCATATCCATTTTAATTCAATGTGAACGCTGTATTCACTAGTTGTGTCCCCTGTTGCCCTCCCTGTGTGTCCCTGTGCTAGTTATGAACTGCAGCTGTCAGGTATCGATCGCCAGGAGTGTAAGAAGATAAGCCAAGCTCACACCTGAGATTTCATGGTGTCTGGAGGAAATCGCATTTGGATTGAGGAGTAAGATGAACCGTGCTGCAGAAATATAGCAGAAGGGTTGTCTGCCTTTTGCAAAAGGTCTGTGATTAAGCAAAATTGCTAGTGGGGCACTCCAAAACCCTACTCTTGTGACCACTGCCTTGCTTTTTTCCAGCCACCACAACTGCCACATGAATATAACCAGCTGTTGGACCACACAGTGAACAGCTGGGGAACCACACAATTCCACAATTATGTCTTTAAAAGTAAAACAAAAAACAGAAGTTAGCAGATAATGGCCAAAAACCTGTTGCTTAGTGTAGCAAATCACACTAGATTATGTCCAATGAATCCATGGAGATTTTGTGAGTCAGCCCCTCTGTATGTTTCATTGATATAAGTGGGCCTACTCTGTGACTTGCTATGCTAAAGTAAGTCACAGTTAGAATAGGCCTATTTGAACTGACTGAAATTACAAAGGAGTTGAACCATGAAATCCCCATGGATTCAATGGGCCTATTCTAGTGCAATTTACTAGACAAAGCAAGAGAATTTTGGCCAATAATGAATCTTAATGCAGGGGGAAGGAAGCCGAAGAATTGATGCTTTTGAATTGTGGTGCTGGAGGAGACTCTTGAGAGTCCCCTGGACTGCACGGAGAACAAACCTATCCCTTCTGAAGGAAATCAACCCTGAGTGCTCACTGGAAGGACAGATCCTGAAGCTGAGGCTCCAATACTTTGGCCATCTCATGAGAAGAGAAATCTCCCTGGAAAATACCCTGATGTTGAGAAAGAGTGAAGGCAAGAAGAGGAGGGGATGACAGAGGATGAGATGGTTGGACAGTGTCATCGAAGCTACTAATGTGAATTTGACCCAACTCTGGGAGGCAGTGGAAGACAGGAGGCTGGTGTGCTCTGGTCCATGGGGTCACGAAGAGTCGGACAAGACTTAATGACTAAACAACAATATGAAGCTGTTTTAAAGGAACTGCTACAGATGTCATCACACACACACAAAAAATCACAATCCTATCAGTAACTTGGATTTGAGAAAGCAGAATAATAGTTTTGAGGAAGCTATATGAAGCAGTATTTCTGGGGTAATTAGAGTGAATTATCAAGAATTGGAAGATACCAGTTGGGAATGGCCAATTTTTCAGTCATACAACTGCTCCATCATACCAGCATTCACCAGCTTGCTTTTACATCTCAGATAATTCAGGATTTATAGACAGAGCCATTTCTCCCCTTGGAAAATGCGATTTTTCAGGACTGTGTACAACTTTAAGACACAAATTTTAATAGGCCATTGCACAGTCAGTTTTAAAGTTGCATCAGCAGAAATTCCAGGACAAATTCAGGAAAGCATATTCAGCACAGAAAGCTGCAGCTTTGTGTCTTCTCATACAAGAACTAATTCCTCTGCCATCAGAGGGCCTTACTTCTGGGCAAATCTGCCTAGGATTCTGCTGTAAAGCTGCAATCCTATGCACAATTGGGAATGAAAAATCTTATGCAAAGTACTTCTGAGTGAGAAGGTACAGGAGTGCACTGCAAAGTCCATCCCTTACTTTTATTTTGACACATCAAAAGGAAAATAGACCTGTTCTGTTCTGTGTAGCAGAGAAAAAAGTAAGCTGTAATGGCTATAAAGATGAGTTCTCACAATAATGGACAATGCTCTGCTTAGCATCACCTTGGAGATCTTTCTGAGTTGCTATTTCTTCCTCTTCTTCAGAGCTATTTCTAGGTTCTCTTGAACAATTATTTCACACACAGTTTATCAGAAAATCTTCTCGCTGCATTACACAAGAGCTTTATGCCTCTTGCTAGAACTTGCTGATATTATATAGTAAGTATAGGGATACAAAGGAATAGCCTGAGGTTAGTCAGAGCGGAACAAGAATTCCTTCAGTTTTTAACAGTACACAACAGGTAAACTAGAAATGTCATTTATAGAACAATTCGTTGCCTATTTTCCTAAACTGTTCCAGGGGCTGAGAAGTAAGTGCAGCTCCTTGATTTTTGCATGTTGTGAAAAACCTACTACAATACAATTTTTCATTTTCCTTAGAGAAAAAGCAACCTTGATTTGGGATGCCGAGATTTAGGCATTTTTATAGATCTAGACAGTAAGCCTCAAACCAAGACCACATTACTGTACAGTATTATGATGCAGCCACACCAGGCTTTCCCCCCTCCTGGTTCCTTGTTCCTGCTCATACTGAGAAATTTTCACAGCTTTCTAGCCATCATTATCCTCATCTTTTGTGTTGTATGTTATCAGCCATTAGAAAATGCCCCTGCAGGGTTTTGTAGATGACTTACTCTTTATGGTCTCTGCTTGAAGTGGGCAGGGTGGTGGTGGTGGTGAAAAACTACATTCAGCTGGTTAACAGCAAACCTAACATTGCCTTGATGTCACCAACATATGTGGGTCAGACCAGTTTCCACACAGACTAATTGCTTCCTAATCTAGGCCAGTCACCTTCCCAAGAGACCCAGGGAACATTAAAAGGTAATTAGATATTTATAAAGGACACTGAAGTAGCCTCTCCCTAAGATGATGAATTAGCTCCAAGGCATTATCTAATTCTCAGTCATCTGAAATGAAAAGCCTTCCCACTGAGGGATCAACCTTTTAAAGCATAGCTTGAGACATCTGAAGATTGAAGGACTGAAGGGAAAATAGAAATGTATGCGTTAAATGACAGCAGAGAGTACAGCTGATTAGGTTAGATTACCATGGTAAACAGTCAATGAGGGTGACATAAAAATGAGCTCTGTGTAAAAAGAACTAAATATGAGGGCACTGTTCAAAAAATTTGCAATGTAATGGCAGGACTCAATTTTTTGTTGTTGTTCATTGCCTTGGTTCTCCTCTTTAGTACAACCAGACTAAGGGTGGATCAATCTGTCAGTTTCACCATCTCACTTTCTTATTATTTTTTAAAAATCTCAAATTCTTTCTGTTGAATTTATGAAAAATTTCTAATTTCAAAAATTTCTTATCCAAAGTAAATAAAAGAAAACTATTAACCCTCTAGTTGGAATCAACTACTGGAATTATTCTCGATAATGAGAGGATCTGGTTGCTTCTGTCTGCCACATAATTATTAAAAATGGGATGAGTGTTAGAAAAAAAAGAAGTGGCAACTTAAATTCATAATCACTAACATGACTGAATGGTCATTACAAAGCTAGACCTCCAAAAGCTAAGCACTTAAAGTATTCTGCCTTGATTCTGATTTCTCCCATACTTGAATTTTTACAATCTCATGTTCTTTCTGCTGTAATTATGAAATTTGCAAATCTTAAAAAATAAGAAAAATAAATAAATAAATTCATATTATGTTCCTAAAAATTATGTGCAATGAACACAACAGCCCCATAAAATGCACAAAGCATACATGCATAAGCCATATTAAAATTACATGATATACATGGCAAACATTGATCAATGCAGTTGAACTATGTAGCATGTGAATCACATGCTCCAGATAATTTCATGTTCTGAATTTTGGATGAAAAGCTTTGTTACTGTGTTAGTATGAGCCCAGATCAGTTTCCATGCTTAGCCCAAAACTGAATCTCACTTTTCCATCAGGACAGAGAAAGATCTTACCTGTACAAAAGATGATAACTAATGACAAGAAAGTAAGTCCTATAGATGAACTCATTGTAGGCTTCAGAAGGTATAGTACAGATCCACAGACAGAAGGAAAGAAGGGAATGTGATTCTGTAAAGATACATAAGAGTTTATTTCCAACTGCTCAGCACAATTCAGCTTGATATAATAGCATTCAAGCTTCATTTCTAATCTTCATAATAGCTACTGCCAAACTCTGGTATCACTGTCAAACTGGATACTTGAAAATAACAGGTAATGGTTAGAACCAGTTAATAAAATGTATGATAAGAGGCAACATTTTATTATAATACTATACATGAATCAGATACCTGCATCTTTCTCCTCTGTCCCTTCCAACAGAATCTTAGGACAGATATCACCTTATTTCCAGGGCTCAGGTCATGATACAAAAATAGCCGCACACCCATAATGTTTAAAGGGAGCAAGAAAATGAATTATTAACTACTTAATTCTATTATTTCAAAGTGTGACTATTTTAGTTATCTAGATTCTGCTTAGCCCTTGCATTAAGAGTCACAGATAATCTCTGGTCTCTTCCATCTCTTGCTCAGTCTCACTCCATGAACATATCTCACTTTCTAATATAATCATATTGGATAAAATCTTCTAGTGTATTTATTTAAGTGGCACAACTTCTGGAGGGAAATTTCTTCAGGTTAGGAAATTGTCACAGACATTATCAACTGCACAATGAGTTGTACAATGTTTATGGTGATTTCTTAACTTAAGACAATTCACTTCCAAAAGTTATTACTGTTTGTTTTATACCCACATAACAAAGCAAGTAGATTTGGACTGTTGTATCTTGAAGTGGTCCAAACCAACACGAGATCGCATGAAGCTGCTGATCATATAGCTTAGATTTTAGCCTCATCTTTCAAGATAGAGTTTAACAAGAGTGCTTATGGACAATGTTCTTAAAGGACAACATGAAATAACTCTAAATATGTGCTTAGCTATAACTTTATTTTTCCTGGTTTAATTTCTAGGTACAAATCTGAAATAGTCCAACTCAGATCTTGAAGTATCCTTCTGCCTTTAATATCTTGATCCTAGCCTTGCAGCTAATAAATTATAAACATTCAGAAACTGTAGCAGCAGGGATTTTTTCCATATAAATAAAACAAATGAGTTGAATGATAAAGAACTTTGAAACCAACCGTGCAAACATCAATGAACTGCTGAGAAAAAGAAATCATAAAGAGCCACAGAGCTACAAGACAAATCACGTGACATACCATGGTGGATTGAAATCAAGTAACAAAACCATGAACATGTCAGGTGCAAATACATATATATCTCCAATTGTCAATAAACAGAAATATAATGATACTGTTTGAGGATAGTTGTTGTTGTGTGTGTTTTTCAGTATACTCTGGAATTTGTTTTAAAATGTGGTAAGGAATGATTTTAGTCTAGATAGATTCTGAACGTCTCTGCATGGGCACATTAAATTAATTCTTCTTCAATACATTGAATTTCTTTCCCATCTATTCCCTCTGAATGGGTGGCTCTAACGTCTCCATTTAAAGACCTGGGCAATCTTTGTTTACCACCAAAGGTCCATCTGAGGATACAAAAGATTATCTGTTTCCAAAGGGGAACACAAACTTAAGGTTTTCAGTGGTAGTACACCCACTCCCTAGTTTAATCAAGATTACCTTCCAATTATGTCAAGGCACACCTATCATAAAAGGCGCACTTTCTACATTTGACTGTGTTGGAGTACATTTCTGCACAATCTAAGTGAAGTACTATAATACCAAATCATATTAGTCCTGGAAAATACAGTATGTAACAAAGACTATCTTCCTCTGAGCGTGAGAGGAGCAGTTTTTCTTTCTCACATTGTAACCAACTCTTGAACATATTCAGGATTTCTGGGTGTATCCGATCCTATTATTCTTATAAGCTAATAAATCAAATCTATCCTGGAAGCCCTACTGAGGCTGCTGTAAGGTATGCAAGATATTTAAGGGAAAGTTTTACCAGTGCCTCCCTCCCTCCATGAGTTTCCATGGCCAAAACAGATTTCAGATCCAGGTTTCCCGATTCCTGGCCCATCACTGTATCCATTATACCACCCTGGTTTTCATTTTCTTAAATATACCACTACATAAAACGCTAAAACATTAATAGTATTCATTAGATCCCAAGGCCATTTCAATGAAACAAGCGTCATTGCACAGAACATAATACATTAAAATGGTCTTCTAAAAAGCAAATGGGCTTTGTTAGTTCAAACAAGAAATAAAAGGTTAGCCTAAGCCACCTAAAACTCTAATAGTATTTTTCACATGAAAGTAAATATCCTAAGTCATAGAATAACAGAATCATGAAGTTGAAGGGGTTTTTAAGGCAGAGGTCCCCAACCTCCAGTCCGCGATCCAGCAGTGGTCCGCAGCTGATCCAGGACTGAGCCGTGGACACAGATCTCCAACCCTCCACGAGCGCCCCCATGAGCGCCGTTGCGCATTCCACCCCCTGTGAGCATGCTGCGTGCATGCACGCGAGCGGGCCCCACCAAGCGTGATGTGTGCATGCATGTGTGAGAGCTCTGCCCCTCTGTGGGTATGCCACACACCCCCAACCAGTCCGCCGTTGGGAAAAGGTTGGGGACCACTGCTTTAAGGCCATCGAGTCCAACTCCCTGCTCAATGCAGGAATACAGAGCAAAGGACATCTGCCAGGTGATTCTCTTTCTGGCAATGCAGATTTAAATCCATTGCTTTGGAGGGGAAAACCTGATATGCATTGAAACATATAGGTATGACAATAGAATTATTAATGAAAAAATGTAAATGCAAAAATACTAGCAAAAAAAGCCAGCACCATGTGTGTGGAAACACAATAAATTTTCACCATTTTCAATCTATTCTCTTGTTCTTTGTTATTAATGCCTTCATGCTGTGCATACCTGGCAAGAAAGGCTTGCTGAGTCAACATTATTTGGGACTAGGTTTATCACATGCATAGCAATCTCTCGCTCAGCTGTTTCTCTCTTGCACTGAACAAAATACGTTCCATACTGAGAAAAACAAATCTGAAACTCAGAGGAGAGGAAAACAAAAGGGCAACTGAGACTCTCACTGCTGATTCTTCTTGTTGTAGGATCTTGGACACCAACCAACCATGGTCTCTGTATTTTGATGCCATTTAAAATAGCGTTCCCTAGTCACGCTGGCCACGTGACAACGGAAACTGTCTTCGGACAAGCGCTGGCTCTATGGCTTGAAAACGGGATGAGCCCCGCCCCCTAGAGTCGGACATGACTGGACTAAAAATGTCAAGGGGAACCTTTACCTTTACCTATAAACGTATAAAAACTTGCCATGTTATCTCTGCCTTATGTCTGAGGAAGTGTATTTTATCCATGAAAGCTCATATTAAAATATAACAGTCTTTAAGGTGCCATGTTTTGTCATTTTTATTTGTTTTTCTTTTTTTATGCCTGTCATTTTTTTAGACATTCCAATCTAAAGGTTGCAGTATTGTCTTAAGTTAAAATAAAAATCGCAAATACTGTACATTAAAATAAAAAAACTATACATTTTCATTTATATCCAATACTTGTTCAAATCTCATATAGAAAATTCTGTATATCAATTAATATTGATGATACAATGAGCTATGAGTGAAAGTCTCAGTATTAGTTATTTTATCGTTTCTGCTGTTTGCCTTCACATTCAATGTACGTACTTGGTTTACGAACTGAAAAGACATCACAAGGTGAGATTCCTCTGGGATTTGCAAAGCTCACCGTCTGAGCCCTTCTGTTTCCTATATCCACTATGATAACAAATCCTTTCATGAATGAAGTTCAGAAAACAAACCATCACAGACTCATCTGCTAATAAATTAATCCCAAACATCTAGGCTTCATTTTAGATTGAGGCATGTTTATTAGCTTAGCACCAAGAACTGTGGCTTTAAACATCCTGTGAACTGCAGACCAAGAACTGAATACAATAAGAAAAAATACATCACACTTAATTTGAGATGCAACTTTTCCCCCTAGATCTTCCTTTTTATATATATTTAAAAGGTGCATAATATGCAGGAAGCATATCTTTTTTTCCTGTGTCAGCTCAGCAGGAACACACAGCACAAAAACAGCTACAGTACATATCCAGTATTGGCAGATTTGTCTCAAAGACACAGGGGGACACGCAGCACTGAGTAAAGAGGGGGTGTTGCTGATTGTAATTGTGGTCTTCTTTCTTTTCGCTTGATAAAATATAGATGCTGTGTTTGAGTGAGCACAAGTCTTGTCCCTTCTCTCCCTGGGCATTTAGCCTAAACAAACTACATATAATGTCAGGGGAATGTGGCTGAATAAACAATCATATCATAAAAGAATAGCAGTAGAACTGGAATAATTCTCAGTGCGCTAACTCTGCTGTCTTTCCCCCGCCTCCCAGTGGGCCATTAATGACTACATTTTGAACCCTCGGTCCTGTTGCTCTGAATTTACAGACTCGGTTTCAACATATACTGCTTCCAGAAGTGTGCAATAGTTACAGCACTCAGAGTTCAATGACTCATATAATAGTATTTGAATCACCATCCCTTTCTTTACTATAAGACCTCTCTCACATCTACATCTTCTGTAGCTTCGATAAATGCCACTGCTGCCCAAGAAGTGTTTATCTTAGAGCAACAGGGCGGATATTTCTTAGTCTCCAGCCCTGTCAAACCTTGTAAATATTAAATGAAAACAAATGTAGGTTTCTATCACCCCATGCAGAATTTTCCACCACTATTCTGCAGAGCTGCTGAAGTTTTACTTCAGAAATGGTCAGTTCAAAGGACAATGCCATGGCATGGGTCTGTGTTGCTACAAGGGGCCACAGCTGATGGAGTCTGGAACCAGGTGGCATATTTCAGTTTCAAATTCTGCAATATCTTAAATAAAATATTATATATTTATTGCATGAGATTTGTTCAGCATAGCTTTTTACAAAAGTGATATGTTATTGGATAACTGAGTTCCCCCAGCTGACATCCTGCTTTGTATTTGCTCCTGCCCCAACTCCCCGCCTTGACCCAGAGAATTCATTGATTAGAACTTACTTGTTTATTATTTTAGGGAAAAACCAACTCTGGGGTTGTTTTAATTTGCAGTTTGCTAAAGTGAAGTTTCTGGATCACAGAAACTTTTTTTTAGTTTTCTGATCCAATACCTCAATTTAATCTTATAGACTACTCAGAAAAAAATTCTAGGCTTTTCTCTATTTCTTTATTATTTGCCTCTTTGCCAATGTTTTGCAGGCGATTGGTCATTTGATGACTCAGTTTGCCAGCTGTAACCTGGTTCTCCCAGTGCTGATTAATCTGAGATGTCATTAACCAACCAAAACAAGCTGTATACCATTCCTTTAAGGTACAGAATTGATAGCAGATAATAGATAATCCAGCATACCACAGTAAAGAATTATTGTTGATTGTTTATGTAGTGCATTAGTGGCACTTAAGACAGGATTTTGATAAAGGCATTCTGTCAAAAAAGAGACGTAGTTTTGTTAAGTGTTCGTCAAAGCTCTTCTCAATTATAGTAACCCTAATAAAGGTTTCAAAGTATGCCAGATACCGAAGGAATGGTTTTATCAATATCACTCTGTCGCCAAACAGATACTTGAACCCAGGTTTATTGGGTTGTAGTCCATCACTGTATCCACCACACCACCCTGGCTCTTCTTATTTATTAGGGTTTGTGAATATTATATTAATAAAAATAAGCGAAATTGGCTGACTGGATTTGGAGAGCTGGAAACCATAGTTTCTAGTGCATCCCCATTATTCTTTCCATTGGCATATTCAAAACATTGGGAGGACAGAAAAATGATACCACCACATTCAACTGGCAAGGAAATTGAGCAGTCCTGCAAGTAGTCTGTCACACTTGACAATAACGTGGATAACAAGATGTACACATTTATCACATACCTATGGGGCTCACATAAATTCTTGAACAGAAACTATTTTCATGTATAAAAAGCTATCTAGGAAAAAGTGCTCTTAGGGTTGCTTCACATGTTACACAGGAATAAAACTGGATGAAGTAAGCATGAAAGGGAGAAAGGCCCAGTCCTGGCTCTCTGATTAGAGAAATGGTTCTCCATTCCATACACAGACTTTCAAACACCTGTTTAAACCATCCAGAGATGATGTTTTCGGACTTGCAGCCTAGAAGGAACACTCACTTGGCTAAATGGGGATTCAGTAGACCTATTCTAGTTGCAAAGGGATCCAGAAAATCTGGACTTCCTTTGCTTTATTGAGCCCAAATCCATATTCTTTTTATAAACTGGAGCTATACAAATATGAAACCAAATTCAAAGCAAGACCTACAGTTGCCTCTTTTCTTGCAATATCTCTCCCAAACCAACTTTGATAATGGTTAAAGATTTTGCTGATGGATGCCACCACTAATAATTCCATTCCTTGGGACAGCACACGATGTTGCATGAAATAACTGCTAATAGTCAAAGACAGATTAGCTGTCTCATAAGTACCCATGGGATTCCAGACTGATCCATTATCAAGGAACTGATATTACAGCCAGCTGCCTATAATTCCTGTCAGCCTTCTTGATTTCCTGTCTGATTACCATTCCATGGGCAAGTTGATGCTTTCTCTGGGAAATAAATATGGATAGGGGAAATCTGATTGATCCTTAACAAAACTGTCCTGAACACAGTATGACTTTTGGGCATCCTGAGATTCTTCACACCCCAGTTAACTGTTGTGACAGCTAAATAAATCTTACATTAATCTAATCATGATATTATAAGCCAGCTACACTTCTTTGAGATAATCCTTTATTAAGACTTCTAGTAGGCTTATAGAAAAGCCAGCAAAGAGTCTTGGTACCTTAAAGACTAACTAATCTATTTTAGCATTGTGTACTTTGCGGCCTACTTCATCAGATGCAAGAAGCAGTGACAAGATTGGGGAGTAGGACACCACTCTGGAAATGTGTAAAAATGTAAAACAATTTTTTAAAATGCACTTCTGTTATTAAGCAGGTATTTCATTTTAGATAGCAAAATGGCAAGGATGACCTAAGACATTTTGCTACCTGTGGTGAAAATAGCATGCACACACAGAAAAAGCTTACTTTGAAATGGATAAAAGGACAGTATCCTTCACTGCACCTGATGACAACAGGGCCACTCAGAATATGTCACGCAGGTTCTGGGCATGCAAAGCTTTATCCTTGCTGCCTTTCCTTGTTTTCCACCCACCCAGCACCTGTTGTCTGAGACAGCAGTCTCACTTTGCCCAAGGCTAGGGCTTGCCCTACAAAACAGAGTTAATGAAGACCTTTCTGGCTGTTAACTGATCAGATGAAATTTATATTTTTAAGGTTTTCTATCTTAAGTTATTTTTTGTTACTACTGTGTTTTAGACTGCACTTTTTGAACATTTTATTATCCCTTTCAGGAGAGTCTTCAATCAGCGCTTTAAAAACAATACAACAAAATGGCAGACTCTAGATGTCAACTTTCAGATTCATGCTCGCCATTAATATTTGGATATACTCTCCCCTCAGTGGTCATTGATTGATCATCAATGACTACCACAAGTAAAGCATATGGGCAGGTGACTAGGAAAGCCACTGGAAGAGGAGAATGTTTTTAAAAAATTAAGTACTCCACACTAGCCTGACAGTTTAAAAATAATAATTAAGGCTTATTTTCTGAGCAGAACCCTACACAAACAGCATTGTTCACGGAAGTCTTCAACACGCACTGGTATAGGAAGAGTTCTCTTAAAAAGAGACACCTTTTAAAAGGACTTAAAGGAATCAAACCAGCTTAACAAAGCATGGTTCCTCTGACTGCTTTTACAGCTGTGCATGTCCTGGGCTACCCCTGCCCCAGAGGAAATAAATGTAGATCTCTTCTAGTACTTCTGTTACCTTCTGCCCCAAACTGAAAGCTAGCATGGCCTGCTAGCACTGAAGATGTACACACTAAATCCTACATCCACTTCAACTATACTTTGGTTATTGCCACAAGATAATTACATTACTTGTCCAATTAAGAAGAGCATGGTACAAGAGTATGGCTCAAGTCAACATTATACATATGGGCATTCATTTTAATTAAAGCACTGCACCATCTATTTATCTTGGCACTGTGTAGCACACATCTCTCTCTTGGTGCAATTTGTCTTTCACAAAGCACAAATTTATGTATGTGACTGCCGATCACCTCTATTATAAAGAACCGTTGACATGTAAGAGGACTTGTGTGAGAAAACAGTACATGCTCAGACATTTATGACTGCATCACAGAATTGTTGGCTCATTAGGTTTTAAGCCTGTTTTGACGGCTGTTCCTTTTTTATTTCTTTCATTTCACTTTAACAAAATTAAAATGAACAAATATTCCAATGAACAAAAACTATTATTTCCCCAGTGACAGTGGACACCCTAACTACATTGATGTATTTTTCCACAGCTATGTGTAAATGCAGTGCAACATTTAGCTCTTGGTAAATGATTGAGCCTTCTTCTGGTCCTGCTCCTTTGACAGCAGCTGAACCAAAAAATTAGCGATCACTTTTGCTCTGTGGCAGGAAAACCTTTCCTTGCTACATATTTCTACACACTAGGCTGCTTGATCATGCAGACGTGAGAAGAGGTGGAAGCTACAGCATGTGTAAAATTAAAAGCAAGTATATGCAAATATGTTTATTTTGCATAATTTGCAGAATTTACAGAATAAAAGTACAGTATTTGTGCTATAAGACAGAGTGCAAATGAACACAAGAGGCACAGAACTGTAATAACAAGCACTACACAGCATCATGGAATGAAGGAGCTTTAGCAAACAACTAGACCTGTCATTCAGTTAAACATATCCCAGCAATTAATCTTCCCAGTTTCATAGGAATAATGGATCTAATACATATTTAAACCCTTATAAATATGAATACAAATATAACAGGGTTTTGGGCGGTTTCATTTACTTTTAGTTTATACATACAGTATATATGTTTCAATGGGCACCAACTTGGAAGAGTCATAATCTCTTGCCACTTGCACCTCCTAGAAATTGTTAGCTTAAAAATAACTGACCTAAAAATGTTTCAACAAGAAACACAAAATGAAATTTTTAAAAAGAGAATATGTTGTGATACTTTAAAGACTAACTGATATATTTTAATGTAAACTTTCTTGGAATATGTCCATTTTGTCAGACAGAAGAGTTGGAATACGGAGACTGCATGGTAAAACATTCATGCAAGGCTAAGATAACGAATCTATGGTGTTTGATTGCCTTTCACCTCTAGTAATATTTTGTACAGTTACTTGGAATTCTTCTTCAGTTGAATGGGTTTTAACTGAGGCTACGATCTTACACACACAGGTGGGAGTAGTTCCACTAAATCCAATAGTACTAAGTCTTAAGTAAACATGTATAAGATTGTGTTGTAAGAGCTACAGTTCTAGAAACAAAATAAGATATTTTGCCCTCCCTAGGACAAAAAACATGTTTCCACTATTATGTTAAACCTATGGGAACTTAGCAAAAGTGTCTCTGAGCATCATTTGCTTATTCATTGCCATAGAAATAATTTTGAGGGAAATGAATTTCTCAAATCTAAGAAGCCACCCTGCTCTCCATTTTCTTCAGTTCATAGCTACCCATTCCTGATATATGCAGCAAGAAAGGCAAGCCTTTAAAATGCATAGACATGGGACTTCAGCCCAAAAGCCATCTGCATGATCAAGGCTCAGCCATAGACTGTGCAATATAATCAGGAGAATAAGAGCACTTTTTAGTATGCAGTCCAATTTTTTTAACCACTTAACTATCAACATGACGCTGCCTGTCAGACTTTCCAGATATTGTGACATTTAGGAATTAACTTAAGTTCTGACACATTTTTAAAAATGAAATTAAGCAATGGACAGTGAGCATTTCCATCCCTAAATACTGAGTCACTAACAAAGTCTCTTGAACTGCGTCTCCTTACATCCCAAGGCCATTTCACCCACAAACTCAAAAATGCGTCTTTGTTCTACCGTCCAGGCCTCCAGCTCTTCACTCTGCCACTGACATGCATGCTTAATATTCCTCTGAGAATTGAGTCTACTGATGTCAGGCAAAGCCCCCAGCCCTGCCCTTTCTCATCAGTACTACTATGCGCTTCTTGCTTGTGCTTCCTTGCCCCTCATGAAGTTCACACGTGCACCCACTTTGAGGTCTTCTGATTTGCTTTGACATGTGTTAGGAGAAACCTAGCTTGTTACCCTAAGGGGCTACAGAGCTTGGCAGTGCTTTGCCTACTTGACAGTAGCTTGATTCCTTCTCCCCTCCAGCCTACCACCAGAAAAAAGCAATTTAACAGGATGAGATGTGAGGCTGTCTCAAGCAATGAGCACTATCTATTAAACCAGAAGAGATGAGTGTCACTTAATTCCCCACACTCAAGAGACCAGCAGAGGACTTTGGAAGGATTGTTACTGTTCCCTCCTACAGTTACAGCCAAGGTTCCCAGTCTCTTTTGAGTCACTGTCCCCTTAAAAGCCAAGTAACCTACGACCTACCACCATGTTTGCATAAAAAGGCATTTTTAACAGGGTAAAGTCATTCTTTCTCAGGAAGCAGTTGCTTCTTTCTTCCCCAAAGTGGCTGTTTCCTCATACATACACATTAACTTTAATATCCCCTCTGAAAAGACAAGGAAGAAATTATTTAAGAGCTACATATAAGGTGACCTGTGACACCCCCTCCTGGAAAACACTCTGGGACCCCTTTGGGGAATACAACCCCCAAGTTGGGAAACACTGGGTTACAGCATTCTATGACTTGTATTCCTGCATCAAGCAAGGGGTTGGACTGGATGGCCTTATTGGCCCCTTTCAACCTCAATATTCTATGATTCTAGAATAACCTGACATTCACTTTAATGCTGTTGGAAGTTGAAGCAGAGATGCAGGTTTTTGCAGTGTGTGGAGATTGATTTATGAAAGTTGCTGCACAGACCACAAAATACCAATGTCTAAACTACTCACTCTACACAGCAGTTCTAAGCAGAGTAGTTTCATGGAAAGAAATAGGACTTATTTGTCAGAGCCACTGATTTTGATGAGTTTGCTTTTGTTGGGACTGCTATGAGATCTAGTCATTTGTCTGCAAAAACTAATGTCAGTTTCTGTCTCAATTGTCTTGCTCTCAAAATAGTAACAGTTCATTTGCCTGCCATTTTACTACTAATGAAACATTTTATGCTGTGAATAATAAATAGCAACACCAAAAATGAACAAAACATCAGATTTCAGTGAATCCCATCATCTCCTGCAGCTGAAATCTGCTAGTTCAGAGAAGATGACACATGACTGCTGTTTAGAGAGTGGGGAGGGAACCATAACCTGGGGGCTTTTAAAAACTCCTTATGTTTATATTTGCATCAGCAGTTTGATCGCTATTAGTGGTGCCCCTTAGGACTACAGAATGCCCATTAATGACAAATCTAGGGTTGGAGATTTGTGCTTTCCTGTTTCATTGTATTATTGCATGATGGGATGTGGTCACAACAAAGCACTAATGAACGTAAACAAAGCACAGAGCATTGACAAGTACTCCCCAGTTTGAGAACTTGCCCTTTGACAGTAGTTTCAAGCCACGTTTGCTGCTGAAGGTTAAAGGCCTCCCCTCACCCCACAGAATGGGTTACTTTACTGGAAGTCTGCTCCTAAGAGGGCAGTGCAGAAGTGCAATGAGCTAATTTGCTCTTTAGCTCAATTTTGCAATCAAATCAACACCAGAAACTACTTGTTTTCATTCTGGTTTCTTTCAACAACCACTCAATATTCTGATAAATAATGCTGCTTTCCAATATGGTTCATGTTATATTGATTGTTACTGATTGTTGTATAGTTTATTTTGTATAACTGTTTGCAAACTTAACTGTGTAGAATAAAATCTGACAAGAAAACTTAGCCAGGAGAATTTGAAATGGGAAGGACTTGGATGGGAGACAGGAAAAGTGATGTTCATGAATCTGAAACTTGCATTTTCAAAATCAAGTGATAAATCCATGATTTAGAAGTTTTCTTTTTTATATTCTGTAATTATCAACATGTTTCTCAGTGAATATGGCAGGTGGTATGATCTCATGACAAGGAAAAAAATCAGTTTCTTAAAATTTGTTCAAAAAAAATTATTTTGTCCTCTTGTTTACACCATCTCTCCAGGTACTATGAGAATGGTTGTGACAGGGACTGGTTATATTCTGGACTATTCTGTATTCCCAGACTCACCATCCAAATAATCCAAATGTGCACCAAGAAAAGCTGATTTCTGTAACATGTATAAATTGCACATATGAATATAATTTATATGCAATTTACATGTCTACTTAAATATGCACAAAATATTTGCATTGGGAGGTAAATATGTAAACATGGATCTGACGTTCTAATTTAAAGGACATCCTACTCACTTGCAACCCATGCATATCAGATTTTAAGGCATTCTTACATATTATCCATCTTATTCTAAGACTCTCATGGCTTAGACCAGAGGTCTCCAAAGTACAACCATGGGCCACATCCAGCCTGTCCATGTGCACAAGCATGTGGGCAGGCAGGTGAGTGTGCGTGCGGGTGGGCGGGAGTTCGGGGGCGATGGGAGTGCATGTGGAGGTGCGTGCACGCTTCTTCAGCCCTTGAAAATATCAGAAATATATTATGTGGTCCTCCGTGTGACCAGTTTGAAGACCCCTGGGTTAGACACTTGTAGGAATAGTGAATTGGGCATACAACAGTTCCACCTTTAGACAGCAGAATTGTGAGACAAACATTAGCCCTGGGTATGCCACTAGTGCTGATGGCAAGGATCTGAATTTTCCTAGCTTAAAACCTTTATATACATCACAAAATGAGCTGGAATGTGAAGTGCAGTGTATATTGCTTGATAGTGAAGTGTTACGCAGATCTACTCTGAAGTAAACAGAAAAAAACATTTATTACTAATTTATTCCAGGTAAACATATAAAGGATTACAGTCCAAATCCAGCATCAGTAAAACATTACTGTACTCCCATGTCCTTAAGGCAATCCCAGACACTGGCAATCTCAGTTGTATTGTCAGAAAATAATTTACTTGAAGCAAAAATGCTGTTCACACACAGACTTTATTGCATAAAAATAAGACTGCAGTCTATTATGGTCCAGTGTTCCAAGAGTCAAAACTGTCTCTTAGATGACAAAGGCAAAGGGTTTAATACAGAAAGCATTTTATGAATCTTTTTTTTTACACCCAACAAAGTTTTCCTTGTTCAACATTTCTCAGATGGACTTTGTGTTTGTGATGATCTTTTATTGGAATAAGAAGAATATCTATGCTTGTTATCACCATGACCTTTCAAAGTTCCCCTTGTCTCTTATGCTATGTGCAGGTCCCTTTGCCCTGTGCCCTCCAGCTTCCAGTAATTCGATTGTTGCCCAAAGTGTTTAGCAGAGGTGAGGAAAGCCTGCTCATACAGGCTTATACATACTCTGTACGAACTATGGACTTCCATGCGCATGGCAAATCCATGGATATCTTCATTTCTTTTCCACAGTATTAGACAACATTTCCCGACAGTACTGTTTAGAGATGAGGGATAGTAACTTTCCACAAAGGTATAATGGTTCTAAAGTCACCTGATGCAATGTGACAGAGGTATGAAACAGGGTGATTAGTTTAAGCCATATTTCAAAGATTTTTCAGCAACCAGACATCCTTAGAAACCTAATAACTCTCATGCAGGCACACATTCATTGGATAACACTGTAGTAGACACTGCTATGATTCAGCTAGACAGATACACACATGCAAGCTGTTTTGTAACAACCCCTTTTGAGGCTGAGAGTCAAATCTAGACCTGATGCAGATATGTACTATGCTCTACATTTGGATATCAGCATCCTATATGGATTTGAAAATGTGCCAGGTAATAAGTTAGTATTCTTGTACATGGTTTGGAAACATTTATGGCAAAAACTTTTTACCATAACACATGAAAATGGTTTGTTTATCTTGCAGATCAATTTCTCAACTATGATAACTCAACATACAATGACAGTTACCTTCCGTAGCCAAAATATAGGAGCACATGCTATGGCATATAATTCCCAAACTCAATTACTAGGTTGCAAGGTCTATTAAAATCAACAGGACTTACTGCCAGTTAAATGTGAATGAGTTGGGCATTAACAGGTGATAGAAAATCCAGACCAAAAGAAAAAGCTTATTACTGACAACAGTATTTTCTATATATTATCATCATATAGATTTAATGATACAGCTGGCATTGCTTACGGAATGCATGTTTTAAAGACAGGGTGTGTATGTGTTTGAGGAAGGAAAGCAACAGACTTAGATTGATTTAGATATACAAGAATAACGAGTGTTGTTAGATTACCCTGTAATGTCAAGTCAGTTCTGATTTATGGTTACCCTTTTCAGGGTTTTCCAGGTAGAAAATGCAGTACTCAGAGTTGGTTTACCATTCCCTTCATCTGGTGGGTAATCTGGGATTACACAGCTTGCCCAAGGCTGGACAGGCTACCACTTCAAGGATGCACAGTGTACTCCCAACCTCTGGTTCTGCAGTCAGATACCTAGCCCACTAAGCTCTCCAGCTACCTCCACCTGAAGAATAAAAGGGCTTAATTTCATCAGCAGGTAGAATGCAGCTGTAATGAAGAAATGTAGCTTCAATACTCCTTGCTGATCTGATGCTGATCTAGCAATGCTTTCTCCACCACCACCACTTTGCAGTACTCTCAGCTGTCCTTTGTCTTTGCCATTTGGCAAGTTCCTGATGAAAGATGTTCTTGTTTGCTTGGCTGGAATGTCAGAATCCAAAACTGTAACCTCTTCTAGTACATCAAGATGCACCAATGATATATCTTTAGCTCTTCTTGTTATGTGCTGTAGGCCACTGATTGTTTAATTCCTTAATGGAAACTGACTACTGATGAAAATCAGCTACTGATTAATGTCTCCTGGCTTCCCAGTGACAATGAAGCATGCAATTTTATTGAAGAATATAAAGACATTTGTTAAGCAGAACATCTTAAGAAAATACATCTTAATTTGGTAGGATAGGATTACCCCATAACAGCTAGAATCCTACTTGTTATTCTACTGACCTAAGTACAATGGTATACATCACAGGGGTGAATTGCCATTAGTCAACAAGCTGCTGCTGTATTGCTTGTCAAGTACCAACAGTAGTTTGCCAATGTGATTTATGCTGTGGCACTTATACTGGTGTAAACAGCCAAATGAGTTCTGGCCAATTAGGGGTATATCTCCCCACTCCCACATGGCACCCTATTCAACACTAAGTAAAATATCTGTAAAAACAAAAAATAAACAAAAAGTAGAATTTAAAACTCAACGTTTTAACCATCTGAACACATTCACATTTCAGTTTGAAAGATTTGCACCCATGCATACACACATACAAACTATGATGATTTTAAAGAGGACTGTGAAAAAAGTAAGATAACTGTCTTTATTGTTTGGAGTGACGTTTTTCCTGTTTCTTTTTAGCAATTTGAAAGACAAAAAACATGCTGGCATATTTCAGTCAATGAAAGAAAGGAAGGAGAAAGAAATGAACTGTATCAAACATGTATACAATGAATATAATATTGTCATGATGATATAATATTGCCTCCTAATCCAGTAGTTTCAAACAAAAGCAAACTTTGGAGCTTGCTGGTGGATACTTTGGAGTTACCCTCATTCAGTTTCTTCAAATGAAACATATGACTGGAAATGAAGGATCCAGAAAGCATGTAGGCACAAAGAGATAAACAATTCTAACAAACTTAGCAAGCTGTTACACATTTCTGCTATCTGAAATTTAATTTCCTTGCAGAGTTTTTTATATTTAAGATGTAATACCCTGGGCCTCATTACCACTGAAGCCACTTAATTTGGGATAAGATAAATAGCTTTTACAAAAAGTATTTTAAGTCACTGCTAGCTAGATTTATCATTACTACCAGTACAGACACAGCTAACTAAAAGAAGCACTTATGATGCTTCTATCCATGGCCAGCCTGCTGTAATAATGAAAAAACATTAATACCTTGGGAGGGGACACCAATGAAGCAGTACATGGTCTGAGAAACACACCCAAGAATCTCTGCAATTTTTCAAGAGTAGAGGTCAGGAATTCTTGGCAATCCAGATGTTTTGCCTTCAATTCTAGAAGTTCTAGCCCGTAAAGCCAACAATAAAGGGTATTGGAACTGTGCCCCCAAAACATCCAGAGGGCTGAATATTTCCCAAATATTTTACTGCAGATCATAATTCTCGTGTTGTGTGTGTGCTATTGTTCTGCTAAGAGTCATACAATACACACTACCCAGTATCAAAAGGTTAAGCCAATTTAGAGTACACCTAAGAATTTTAAAATTACACACACATAAGTCAGTTTTTGACTTCAGTGCATTGCAGATGGCTAAGGTCTCTGGTTACCCATGTATGAATACGAGTAAATCAGAATTGAAAAGATACAAATAGGAAAGCTGTTTTTTAAAAAACACAAGCTAAGGCACTGAAAAGCCATAACTGAGCATATAAAACAGTAGGGAAGAAATGAAAGAAAAGAAAGAAAAAAGAAAGAAGGGACAATCCATCATTCTTTAATAATGATTAGCAGAATATGGAATGCAATGCTTAAAAGTGCATTATCAAATAAAGATAGAAATCGATTAAGAAAAAAAGACCAGAAAATAAATGTCATGAATATTCTGTACCAGCTGGGCAGGGAGGAGCTGCTAGCCAGGAAGGAACATTATGCAGTATTGAGCCATGACTGCAGTTCTCTCAATGCCTCTGCCAGTGGAACACCTCCTATAGTTTAAGCCTCTTTAACAGAAAACAAGCACTGCTGAAGACAATTTAGCTTTATGTTTACTCTGAAATAAGCCCCATTATATTCGGTAGGACCTATCCCTAGCTAAGACTGCATAGGGCTGTAGACTCAAAGGAGAGAGAGGGAAGGGAAGAGAGGAAAACCAGAATAAGAGGATTGACACTTTTTCCATGGGGTCCACACTCTCCTGGGGGCCAGTTTCAAAGTTATCTAGGATGCTGTCAAAAAGCAATGCTTTAAAGTGAGGACAAGAATACAGGAAAAGGAGAATAAACAATACAAAGTCATGGTTGCACTGCCAATTTTCTTAGAAAAATAACCTGGGATGTCTGAATTATTTATTTATTCATTCATTTATTTAACAGATATATATTCTGACTTTTTATCTGCCTAATCTCCAAATAAGCTTATAAAAGCTCTAAAAACAAAATAACAATGCATCAAAACATTGGAATAATCTCAGAAATTGAGAAAAACCATGCAGCAGCAGTTTACAGAAGATGTATTTAGAAGACTATTTAAATGCTTTTAGAAATAGATTTCTTTTTTTTTCTCTTCAGGTTTCTAAAGGAGACCAGAGAAGGTTCTTGGTAAATACCTCTGGGGAATAACTCACTTGAGCTGGGGGTGAGGAGGGACCAACTTTAACACAAAACAACAATTTAACAAAATTAGGTGATCATCAGCAAAAGAACATCATCCAAACTTCTAAATATAACCTGATACCATTGGCCTTCCATGTGTTTTGAACTTCAACAGAATGGAAATTAGCCTTTTTAACTGAAGCTTCTTGGACCTAAAGTTCAAGACACAGGAGAAAAACTAAAGCTTGAAAAGCATTCAGCTTGGAGAGCAATGAGGCCAAAGTTACCTTTAATGTAAAACAAAAGTGCAATAGCAATATGAGGATCCTGAAGCAAGAAAGAAACAGATAACAAGGCTCAGTCTCTCTCCTTCTGTAAATACCGGTTATGAAAAATAAGGGCAGCTGGTCCATATTGAGGCTTTTGTTTTCTTTCTGGAAACCACTGGGGATCTGGCTTGGTGTTTAAAGATCTGTAGTGTAATTTATTCCAAGTATGGAATAAAAACTGTGGAAATTTGAATAAATATCTTGAATGGCTTTGCTCTAATAATTTGGGAAGTGCTACTTGTCAGTACAATGCCTCCAGATAAGGACAAGGGTCCCAATTCAACAGTCTAAAGTAGATTCCTGGGTTCTTTTTATATGGGCCACATCTTTCAATGTGTGTCCTTCTCTAATCAATCTATCTTCATGCAGTATCTCCACTTTCCAGCAAGGAAAAAAAGAACAAAAATGATACATGAAAGCAAGTGTTGGTGGAAAGGGACTGCAGGACATTGAAATGATGAGGGCTGAAACAGACTGGGAAATGGCCTTTTGCCATGGTGCTATTATTTACCCCCTCCCTCCCATTATCTACCAATAGCACCATATTTTCAAGCCTATTGTGTATAGCAGAAATAAGAAGTTGCATTCTATCAGCCCTAGATAGGAAAGCCAATGGTGAGGTATCATGAGAGGTATATTCCAAAAACATTTGGAGGGTCCCACATTCTCCATCCCTGACCTGTGGTTAGCCCCTAGCTCATGGGTGGGCAATTAATTTCTATGGGGGGGCACATGAAAAATCTGAACTGTGTTCGGGGGCCGAACCAACTTTACTTAAAAATAAAATGAAACAGTGATGTTATGTTTGTTTTTATTTTAAACTTGTTAATCTTCACAAATACTAAAGAGGTTTTTTGTGGTATGTTAAGGATAAGCAACTGATCAGCTTTAGACAAAAAGCTATAAATGCTTTTGATGTTTAAAACTGTCCGGGGGGCTGGACAGGAGCAGCTCGTGGGCCGTATGTGGCCCTCAGGCCACACTTTGCCCAGGTTTGCCCTAGCTGATGAGCAGATCCCAAGCCCACCAAGATTGATGTACTGCTGGGAAATCTGGCCTGAAGTAGATGCTCCTATATTGTGCTCTCTAGAGCCTTGTTGATAGAAGGCCTACTTTTTACCTCTGGCTTCTTCTTCTAAGGACTTTAAAGCCTGAATGCAGAATTGCAGCCAGATCTAAAGAACCCAATATGCATTTATCTATGCACTGCACAAACCTATCAAACATTTTTCTCCCCACTAAAATTTCCCCAGCCTGCACAAGTTTTCTCTCAACTCCTTTAAATAAACCTCTTCTATGAGACAGACCTCTATGAGCTGCAGAGAACAATGTTGCAATTCCACAACAAGTACAAGGTATTACAGTTGACTCCACACAGAGAATCGCTTTTGCAGGCTCCAAGAAAGGAAGGTGAAATCAGTGCTGTGTTCTCATTATTTACAAAAAGCTTGATTTTGGAATCTGCATGTGGTCGCAGTGGCTGACAATAGCCAGACACACCCACATGCTAATAGCTTCCCAATATGTGGTAGGCAACTCCAAACACAAAACAGCCTTGATTTCTAGCTGCTGTCTTCTCCATGGCAGAGCTTCAAAATGTAACTCAGGTATAGTACTCATGGATACTACACCTGACCCTATTTTTTAAAAAAATAATTTGCCTTTACTCAACATTTATACCATATTTGCCAAATGAAGAGTTCTGAAGAATAAAAAAAAAAAAGCTTACTCAGTTTGTAACTTTTTAGCGATGTTGTCCAATCATGGAGTTTGTTATTTACTGTTCAAGCACTCCACATACTCCCTCAAAATTCATGCTGTGCTTCTCTTATTGGTGTCCCTGGACCTGGGACAGTTTCAATTTTTTCCTCTTAGTCTGAAGGTCCTAAACTATGTCAGGATTCAATTCTGCAGGACAATCCACTATCTCATTTATCTTCCCCAGCTAATCGGACCCCCACTTCAGTTATTTTTACCAGCTAAGCCGATGTAACCAAAGAAGAAAGAAATATGTTATCAAGTCACAAGTTCTTTCTTTTTATTTTATTTTTGTTATCTCCCATTTCCTCGTGCTACATTTATAATATCAAGTTATAAAAGAGAAAATAAGGAGTAGCCTTCCGAATGTCTGGTATAAAACTGAAAGACAAGGAGAAAACTGTTCTCTCTTTTTTTCAAAAAGGAAAATTTAAAAGTGAGGATTGCATGGATGTACTCCCCACCATCTCATTGAAATGTAGTCAATCAGTTTTTTTTAAGCGGATCTGTGCTGTTATATGTTATTTTCTGCTACTTCATCAAGAACAGGGATAAGTAAATAAAAGGATGCAGGAGCCTATGGATCCAGACATGCATGCAATTGTCATCTTCCATGACCGTTTGGATTCCTTGTAATGCCAGTGAGCCACCACTGCCCATATTACTGAGCATATCAAAAAAGGTGTATGCTTCCATAGAATAGAATCTACTTAAACTGCCAGTCTTGCAATGTATTTTCATGAACAGCTGCATTATTTTCAAATTACTCCAAGCTTGTGCCTGGATATTTCCAATCATCTGCCCCCTCCCCTCCCCACATATTCAGAGCACTCTCCTTAGCAGCTGTTCATATATAAGCAGAAGTAGAAGACCAGGTGGCTTGGCTTGTAGCCAGATGGGCAAGTGGCTGTAAGAAGGGCAGCAATATGCTGAAGCTAAATCCACAGGGGCTTAGGTGAAATATTGTCTGGATAACGGACAGAGGTCCAAGCAATAACTGCCAAATTGGCAGGATATGATTTGGAAGGACAATAAGGTTGATGACATAATGCTGCTTCACACTGTGTGGTGGGTTGTGCAAGATTTCCTACCACTGGATTGGTGGGATCTATTCTTTTTTAATGCTACCTATTAGCCACAAATAAATAAACAACCCCTTTGCCAGATGATGTATTTATGAATGATTGTGTTGCATACAACTAATGCTGGTCTTAAAGGAAATTAAAAGCATGTATCTCAAATAATGCCCATGAATCTCTTGTCTAGTGCAGTCTGTGAGCAGGAAAATAAAGAGCTTTATTCACTTTATCTGGAAAGTAAGGACTGAAGCCTCAAAACACCTCTAGCTTAGCTGTAAAAGCAACCAGAAGTCCTGTGCCTTAGGTGCTGTCACTCTGGAACTGACCTACAGTGACCCTAATAGCAATTACAATATGAGATGTGGTTTTACCAGTTCCAGCTCCCACCTGAGTTTCCACGGCTGAGCAGGGATTCAGACCCAGGTCTTCTGAGTCCTAGTCCACCACTCTATCCACTTCACTGGACATCAACAGCACGTTAGAAACATAAATAATCCCCCCAACACACACACACACACACAGAGAGAGAGAGAGAGAGAGAGAGAGAGATCTGAAGAAAATGCTTTACTACCAACAATTCCTGGTGGAGAGGAGCTGTAGTAAGAATGTGAAAAGGAGTGTTCCATGGATGAGGTTGAACCAGTTTTGGATCCAGTCTGGAGTTGGAATGGGAAAATATAAAGAAGCCTGCTCAGTTAGGAACAAAGATCAGGGGAAGGAGTCTATTCTCCTATGTGTATCATGGCTGGTGCAAGTGGCAGGAGTGCAAATGATGTAGTAGATCTTTTTCACTTCTGCCCCAACAATCCTACCTACTTGTATTGTGATAGCAGCTTTCATGGATCAGGTCTCCCTTTGTCAATATTGTGCAGTGAGCATGAGTTGGGGGGAGTTTGATGACAGTCGAGTAAAAAAAAAAGGCCATAAATGCAAACAGATAAAGGTAACACCCTCCCCCATCCATATGTAGAGTGAGGTGGAGAGCTCAGGTAGCCAATGTTATGAAAAGCAGTAGGTGAGGCATTGGTGAGATCTTCTGACCCATGTACCAAAATAACTTTGCCAGCTTTGAATATCATGCAGAAGGGGGTGATGCCATTTGCTCATCTGCCTCAGACAAGAGAAATACACTGAGACACCCTGAGTAGAATGATATCTAATTGCCCAATCGGAAGTTACAGATAGTTGGACCTGATGCAAGATGGATGAGGAAGAAGCCATACAATTCAATTGCCTTCACTTTATCCTTGATGCTGCAAAATTTGAAACTGATCTAGGCCAAGACTGCACAATTTATGACCCTGACCCAGGATGCCAAACACAACCCATCAGTCCAGTATTCAAGCCTCCTGGGTGCTTGCTGAACTCCTCTGTTAGATACCAGAAGCAGGAAGCAAAGTCAAGCAGTTGGTCCAGGGTCTGGATACATTGGAGAACTTAAGACTTCGACTTTGGTGAATGACAAGGCCCAATAAAATACAAAATCTATGGGACTCGAGGCTCTCTGCATATACAGCCACCCCCCTGGGCTCGCCTGCCTAAGGCCTTCCTATCATGAAGTTCCTAATAACCTCTCTGATGGTGCATGCAGTCTGTTGAAACGCGGGTAGAATGGACTGGAAGAGAAGTAAACACACAAGAACACCCACACAAAACCCGTGGCAGCCTGGGCTCCTTTCCCTCTGCAGCCTTAATGAGAGAGAGGCTCTGCTGCTTGCCTGCAGTATAGAAAGCAAGTGAAACTGATCGGATCCATTAAGTAACTAAAATGGATTGCATCTTCCCTTCAGATCTTTTCCAGTTCAGATGTAGATCTTGGACAGCTTCGATCAGAGCTACAGTACATCACGGAATTATTCCAAACATCAAGTCAGAAGCAGCCACCCATTACTTTTTTTTTTTTTTTTTTTTTGCAAAGCACCTCACAAATAAACATGTTTTAATCGGACTCTTTCCTCCCCACCTCTCCAGCCCTGCCCTTTCTTTCCTTTCTTCTTCCACGTGTAACTATTCCGGGGTCTCTTTTTCTCCTGGGCCACTCACGGTACTAGGGCAATGCCCGCTCCCTCGCCCGGCTCTTGAACACGCCCAGGACCCCAAACCTTGCCGCTGCTAGACCTATTTACAACCTCTCCAGAGGTGGGATGGCGTCGCTCCCTGATGTCACGAACTGTCCCCCCCCCTGCCCGCCACCCAAACCCATCCCTCCTCCGCCCTCGCTTCCCCACCTCACCAAGACGCCGGCATCGGCCCAGAAGAGATGGAAAGTTCGCCCGCACCTTCCCGAGCAGCCGCGCTGACTCTTCTGAATGATAAGCAGAGGGGCATGAAAAGGAGAAGCCCTCCCCTCCTCCTACCTTGGGCGGAGAGAGTTGGCGGGGCGGGCACGTGTCTGTGCGTGGCGTGCCTGGGCGGCAGCAGAACCGCGGAGTCCTTGAGGCACAGGCGGCGGCGGCGGCAGTGGCAACAACCTCCCGCTCTCCCTCCCGCCTGCCTGCTGCAGGTGAGCCTTCTCCTGCCTCTATAGCTGCCGCCGCCGCCGCTCGCCAGCCAGCCCGCCCGCCCGCCCGCGTTCTGTGTGCGCGCCCTCAGCCACTGCAACATCTCTGCATTAGGATGTGCTCCTCCCTACCCCTCCCTTCCCCTGCGCGCGCTTTCTCTCCCTCCTCCTCGGCGCCCCCCCTCCCGCGCCGCACAACCGGCCTTCAAAGGGGGACGACGGAAGAGTTTCCTCTCTCTCACTCTCCCCCCCACTCCTCTTTTCACTCTACCTACCTCATTCGCCAAGAGGACCAGTCAGCGCTGGGGAGAGAGGCAGTTTGTGGGTGACTTGCAGCACCAGCATCCATAATTCATGGTCTTCCCTCAGCTGGTGCGGCAGCTTTGAGCGCTCCACTCCCTGACATGACAGGTTCTGCCCCGCCTTCCCCCTCCCCCCCCCCCGGCCGACCCGCCGCAACACTTTGTTGGGCTGAGTCTGACTGCCTTGCCCTGGACTCACAACCTTGTCATGACAGGCAGGATAACATCTCTCTCTCTCTCTCTCTCTCTCTCTCTCTCTCTCTCTCTCTCTCTCTCTCTCTCTCTCTCTCTCTCTCTCTCTCTCTCTCTCTCTCTCTCTCTCACCCCCCTTTCCTTTTAATATTCTCAAGCAATCCAAATGGCAAAGAAACCCAGACTCCCCCTTCCCCTCCTCCCCAAGCAAATATTTGATTCCACAATTGCCTGTGTGACAGAGCATATAATTTGTAGCAAGCGAGGTCCACTTAAGGAGATGGACATCCTGGTGAAACCTGGTTTCCCACTTCCACAGGACATCTCTGCCCACCCACCCCCCGTTTCAAATTCTGCTGTGCCTGTTTTGCAGGCTTCATAGCAAGATGGGCAATCTCATTATTGGAAAATGGCATCTTTCTGCTCAACACATTGGAGCCACCTACTTGGATGCTTAGTAACAATAGTCAGTATTTAAACCTGAGACCTAGGTGGCCCCCCACCTCCACCAACCCTTGGAAAATAAACTGAGGCTGTTTCTCAAGAGTTCATGTGCATGGTGTTTCTGAGCATCTACACAGAGAGCACTGTTCCTTGTTGCTGGACCACAATAGCTGTACTCTATGCAAATGGGCTTAAAGAAGAGAGATTCTGTGGCACAACTTCTAGGCAGGCAGGAACCTTGTCCTTTCTCTGTAATAAACCATTCCTGTTCCCATAATGCCTGACCATTGGCTAAACTCACTCAGGCTGGTGGAAGTTGTAATCCAAGTCATCAGGGACACAGGGGTGCTTCTACCAAACTTAAGTGCTTCTGAGGGACAAATATGCAAATAAAGTTGATACTAGGCCCATGTGGTATTCATTGTGCATGAGATATGCCCCAATCAAACAAGGAAGGGGCTCTTGTACCAATGCTTGGATTAATAGCTTGTCCTGCTCACCATTGGTTATGGTCTCCTCAGCTACTTGTGTTTTGAAAGTCTGAAGGATGGAATGGTTTGGCTAAAAAAATTTAGCGGAAGGCACCAAATATAAATAATTATGTACTGCCATATTGTCCCTTACTTCTTGCAGCCCTCTCCACAGTTTTCTTGGTTTAGAGTAGTCAGATGCAATTTACTGTTCTCTTCTCCTGGAAGTGCCCTGGGATCATGTAACTTGCCCAAGACAACACAGGCTGGGTCTTCTCTTACAAGGAATGGTGGGGAATTGAACTCGCCATCCATGGTGCTCCAGCTCACTGAGCTATGCAGCCAATATGGGGTGTCTAACTGATACTTCCCATATCAAAGTTAGTGTGTGTGTGTTCCATTTGGAGGAAAATACACAAGCAGGAAGTGCTGCTGCATCCATGTCCTGCTGTGGGTTTCCAGTAGGCAAGTGATCACCATTGTGCAAAGTTCTGGGCTCTGTAGTGGCATTGGTCTTATCCAGCAGTGCTCTTCTTAGGTTCTCATGAATTTTTTAAAAATTGTTAAACTCAAGGGGCTTCAAAATCTTCATCAGGGTCAGTCATATAGGCACAAGCAACTTACAGTTTTGAGTTTCAACTGCCTTGCAAAGCCAAAACAAAACAAAACAAAACAAAAAACCCCTAAAGAGTATTCCTAAAGTTACATTTCAAAAGTATTCCTAAAGAAAATATTGAACATGTGTTGAGTTCAATAAACATCTACCTGTCTATCTTGCATTCCTTCCCAAATCAACTAATTAAGAGTTCCTTTTCCCCTACCCCCTTATTTAGACACTGAATTGCATTATTTGATAAACCAATATATCGAAGAAAAGCAAGGCTATAATAGCGAGGTATCAGATAATGATATACATTAATACCTTCACCCTATCTGCTTTCTAATAAAATCAATCAGAAGGGTAGTTCTGTACATTGTCACCTTTAGTTTGATGGGTAAAAGAAACAGAACTATCCTCCCTCTATTCTTCCTTCCTTCCTTCTCCACCATAAGAAAGGTGTTGACATCAGTCAGATCAATTGGAGGATAAACCCAGTTCATTTATTTCTTGAGGCATCCTCCAGTTCCTAACATTTTCACCAAATGTTGGCTGGGGGTGATGGGAATTGTAGTCCAACTCATCTAGAGAAAAGGAAACTGGACAGATACACGTTTCTGTGAGGGTAAATTACATTTAGCAAGAAGTTTCTTTTGGTTTCAACACAAAACAAAGCAAAGCAAAACAAAACTAAGCAAAACAAGACATTGTGGCACCTTAAAGACTAACTGCTATATTTTAATGTAAGCTTTCATGGAACATGCCCAGTTCATCAAACATAAGAGTCAGAATACAGAGACTACATGGTGAAACATTCGTACAAGGGTCTAAAATAAGGGGACAGTGATGTTTGGTTGCATTTCGCACGTAATTAAGATTTAAGATTTAATAATCTTTCTCTGTCACTTTTTTTTTTTTTAAAAAACCAAGCATCCTGAGAAAGAAGGGGTTTGACATTTTGATTTTTGTTTCAGGCTCTGTCCTCTGTGTCTGTAGCTGGCGCACTGTGGTCAAATAAAGATGTTACAATGATCCTGCTGGACCCTGTACCAGCCAGGAAATGTTCTCTTTCATCGCCCCAGAGATTTGGTCTGTAGAGAATACTTGTCAGCTCCCACTGGACAGATGATCTGCAGGTGTTGTTTATGACTAGCTTTGGTGTGTTTCATGTGGCTGCAATAACATCTCAAATATTGATGGGGCTTCACTTCCCGACATTCAGCAGAAAAAATATTCTGTATGGGTGGCAAAAGCAAGAATAGACTTTCCATGTACCTTTCTTTCCATTCATTCCATCTAATACCTGTCTTTCTATATCTACATCCATATCTATGAATAATGAGAACAAAAGAGCACTTCAGTCAATATTTTTCTGAATCTGTTGATCACACACACACAAAATATTTGAAACTGTTTGGTACATATGGACTAGTTAAAATGTAACCATTTTTTTTTAAAAATAAAAAGTATGTTTTAGTCAGAAAGGTAATAATTCAAATGAAAAAGATCACAATTTGACATATGTCAAACTCTATCTCCTACTCTAAATTGTTATAATAATTTTTTTTTCTTTTTAAATACAGGGATTAAAGAAATTTTGAACCCATACTCTTAAGGCCTCCATCAGATAGTGCCACTCTGTGAGTGCCATCTCCAGTGGAATATTGGGTAAAGAGAATGAACCTGCCATCTCTGATTATGGGTTGAAGTAACAATCATATCCTTCTGCATGGATTCCCAATTGAGTGGATCATCAACAAGCAAAGGAATCTTCTCACTATAGCGCAGGGATTGGGATTTCTAGGAAGGAAATGGAGATTAGAGGCACTGTCTCCTGTACAGGAATTTCTGCCAGCCAGAAGCCCTTATTTCCTGTTATATACCAAGAGTATGTAAGGAGGAATTTTCTGTGAGGCAAGACAGACAAAGCTGCATAGTGACATAATTAAGTGGAATAATAAATTCAGTAGTGTGTATCCCTATAACACAACTGAATCTGCCTTTGTACAATTAAGATTTTTAAAAAAATTGTGGGAGGAGAGAGGGGAAGAGCTTTCCCCTGAGCCTCCTGGCTGACATCCATGTTACCTATGAATCTGAGCAAGACTCTTGAGCTCATTCTTTGTTCAGTAGATGTATATATAGGATGGCAGTGTTTATTTACAGTATATCAGAGAAGTGAGTACACCCCCTCACATTTCATAAATATTTTAGTATATCTTTTCATCTGACAACAATGAAGAAATTACACTTGGCTACAATGTAAAGCAGTGAGTATACAGCTTGTATAACAGTGTAAATGTGCTATCCCCTCAAAATAATGCAACACACAGTCATTAATGTCTAAACCGCTGGCAACAAAAGTGGGTACACCCCTAAGTGACAATGTCCAAATTGGGCACAAAGTGTCAATATTTTGTGTGGCCACCATTATTTTCCAGCATTGCCTTAATCCTCTTGGGCTCAGAGTCCACCAGAGCTTCACAGGTTGCCCCTGGAGTCCTCTTCCACTCCTCCATGATGACATCACAGAGCTGGTGGATGTTAGAGACCTTGCACACCTCCACCTTCGATTTTAGGATGCCCCACAGATGCTCAATAGAGTTTAGGTCTGGAGACATGCTTAGCCAGTCCATCACCTTTACCCTCAGCTTCTTTAGCAAGGCAGTGGTTTATCCTTGCAACTCCGCAGGGTTGTTACAAGGATAAACACTTTATCCTTGTAACAACCCTGTGGAGTAAGTTGGGGTTGTCTGTGATTGGCCCAAAGTCATGGCTCAGTGGACACTTGGACCTGTCATTGTCCTGTTCCAATAGAGCTCATAGCTCTTTTCCTGCCGTTACTTTTACTCTTATAATAACCCTGTGAAGCAGTCTAGGCCATGAGGTAGTGACCAAGGTTATCCAATAAATTTAATGGGATTTTGAAACTGTTTTTTCTCAGTCCTGCTCCAACACTCTAATCCTGCCTCCTTCTGTGTCCTGCCCAAGTGTGTTAGGTTCCACTTCCTACCATTTCCAGTCTGACTAAAGATAACAAGAAATGAATCTAACTCATCTGAAATACATTATGTTGAAAAAGCCTGCCCTAACCACTACACCACGGTATGGCTCTATTATTAGTGATTATTCTACATAGCATGCCTTGACAGCATACAGAAGTCAGCACAAGCAGAATACAGGTGGATACTACTGCAAATAGGCAGATATATTATTTTTTTTCCTGTATTCTAAGTATATGAATAGAACAATACTGGAAATTTTCAGATTATCCTGGATGAAGAATGTAACATTTACAGTTGACACTGGTCCCCATCTCCCTTCTCGTATACTGATTATACTCTGAATACTTCTACATATCTACAGTTCATCCCATACAGTCAGGACGATGAAGCAACAGCAAAAATATGCATGTCACTATCCTAGTAGTACAATTGTTTAATTTTTTATACTAGCGCAGCAGGTGACCTGAAAACCAAGTGAAACAGAAATAAAGAAGCAAAACAACCTTAAGCAAAACACTGTTGTGGAATAATCCTACGAGCTGAAGACTCAGAAGGCTGATCAAACAAAGAAGAGCCTTGGAAAGAGCAAGCCAGACAAAAATGTCCAAACCTAGAAATTTATTAACCTGTCCTGAAGTGTAATCATGACCCCAGAAGGCTTCATGTTCATGGAGGCCAAGACAGCCACCAAACAAATGTTCATTTACAATATGATAAAACACAGGAACCCAAGCAAGGGAATTCCAGAACTATGAAAGTATTTATGCACAATTGCATCTATGCAAGCTGAAATGTACAGCAACACATAAAGTATATCACAGAAGTGAGTACACCCTCTCACATTTCATAAATATTTTAGTATATCTTTCATCTAACAACAATGAAGAAATTACAGTTGGCTACAATATAAAGTAGTGAGTATACAGCTTGTATAGCAGTGTAAATGTGCTGTTCCTTCAAAATAACGCAACACACAGGCATTCATGTCTAAACTGCTGGCAACAAAAGTGAATACAATGACAGGTCCAAGTGTCCACTGAGCCATGACTTTGGGCCACTCGCAGACAACCCCAACTTACTCCGCAGGGTTGTTACAAGGGTAAAGTGAAGAGGAAGGAACCCGTGTAGGCCTGTTTGAACCCTCTGGAGGAAACTCAAATAATGAATACATAAGAAGCAATAATTGACATCTTGGATCACAGAACATTTGGTATTAGAGAACTGTCCTTTCCATGGCACTGATGACAAGCAGTTTCAAAGAGGGTACTACTCAGCCTCCCTGTCAGAACTGCTAAGGTTTGTGCTGGGGAAATGGCAGGTACTGGGGAACCAGAACATGTAATCTATGTGATCCTTCTTCTTTTCAAAGTTTCTAGCTAAGGACACTTGCTGATTCCCCTTCTGCCACTGAGCTGCATCCTTTCCCTTTGTTCCAATGGCTTCTGTGTAGTCTTCCGCAAGCTAATAGTTCTCCTGTAGCACATGGTAGGGAGAACAATGAAACCCAATGCTGCTCCCAGATGGAGGCATATTCATCCTCCCTCTTCTCTCCTTGAGTGAAATCCTCAGGGTGAAGTAGGAAAAGATCAATGGCCCCATGTGTTGTTGTCAGATGGCTCCCACCAGATAGCTAATCGCACAGGCTGTACACTTCAGGTATCCATCTTTGACTTGTGAGAATGTAGCTGTAGTGGGGAATGAGAAGAAAGCTCTTGAGGTGGAGACTGCCTATCATTTGCTCCCATTCCATCTGGTTTACCCTTGTGAGCACCATTGCTGGGGCCATTAATAATGTAAAGAGATCAATGGACACTGGATGGCCAGCTTTGTAATGGGTTGCCATTTCAGAGGAGCAATTAATGTATCTGTATCGTATGACCTTTTTCACCCTATATTGACTGCAGAGGCTTCCTGACTATAGAACTCTTTCCCTGTAAGTTATTACAACAGGCAAGAAAGGACCAGTAACATCATAGCTTATGTAGGAAACCTTTGTGTTATCAAAGGAGACCTTTATTTTGGAACTAATCTCCTATTAGGTTTTCTGTATATTTATCTATTAGTCACTGGTTGGTGGATAAATAGTACCTCACAACTAGAGCAGGCCCATTGTGTCAGTGGAACTTATGGAGAAGTTGACTCACCAAATTGCCTCTGATTCAGTGGGCCTACTCTAATTTCAGCTTACTACTAGAAGCCATTGTGTTATCTGCTGACTTCTACAGACAAGAAATCCACTGTATTCTGTAAAAAAGAGTCTCTTAACTGTGTACTTTCTAACATAAATACCTTATCTTCTTCAAGATTTTCCTCTTGTCTTTCCTTTTTTTATAATTTTGTCCACTCTCCTTTTCAACAGTTCTGAGAGTTCTTCAGCCATTTCCTCCAATAATCTTGGAAGCAGTTTATTGGGTCCAGGAAATTTAAACTTGTTCAAAGTAATGAAGTATTCCTTTACTGTTGGTCTGTCAGTCTCAAGCTACCACTCTGCCCCCTTCAGTTATGCTTAGTTTTTGCCAGGAGGATTATAGACTCTCTTTGGTGTGCGTGTGTGCACGTGGGGAACTGAGCAAAAGCAGGAATTGAGCACTTCTGCTTTTTCTTTCTTGTTGGTTATCATTTTACCATCCAAACTGGGTAAGCTGAGACATCATTTATTTCCTCTTTCTTTTGCTACACATTTACCTGAGGAATGTTTTTTTTTTCATTGCTTTTAATGTTTTTGATAATTCAGTGGTTTAGATATCTAGCTGTGGAGTCAGAAGTTGGGAGTTCAATTTCCCAATGCACCTCCTGTGAGTAGAGCCAACCTATATGGCCTTGGGCAAACTGCACAGTCCTCAGGGACCCCCAGAAGAAGGGAATGGTAGACAACCTCTGAGGCTTCTTTACCTAGACAACCTGGAAAAGGGTCACCATAAATCAGACTTGGCTTTACAGCACATCATCATCACCTCTAACAGGAGCTCATTCTTAGATTTTGCTCCTCTAACATAATCCCTGCTATTCATTGTTATGTATCTGTACTTTTCTTTTGTGGCCTGGTTTTTCTTCCACTTCATATATGTGTGCTTTTGTTTGTTTGTTTGTTTGTTTGTTTGTTTGTTTCTGGTTTCTTTCTGAGCTTTTTTGTGACGGTACAGTGGTATTTTTTGCTATCTTCAACCTTTCTTTCTTGTTAGAATTGTTTGTAATTATACCCTTAGAATTTCCTTTTTTGGAAACTGCCACCCATCTTGGACTCCTTTTCTGGTTAGGATCTCCAGTACTTTTCATTGTTCTAAGTTTGTTAAAATCAATTTTCCTGAAATCTTGTGCATATATTTGGTTGGGCCAAAGCCAAAAGGACACTCAGCTGCAGATGCACCTGAAAGTGAAAGGAAAGTCTGATGCTGGAAAAAAAAACTGCATAGGAACTTGGAATGTAAGATCCATGAACCTTGGTAAGCTGGATGTGGTCAAACATGAGATGGTAAAAATCAACATTGACATCCTGGGTGTCAGTGAACTAAAATGGATGAGAATGGGTGAATTCAATTCAGATGATTATCATATCTACTGTTGTGGGCAAGAATCCCATAGAAGAAATGGAGTGGCCCTGATAGTCAACAGAAGAGTGGGAAAAGCTGTACTGGGATACAATCTCAAAAATGATAGAATGATTTCAATACGAATCCAAGGCAGACCATACAACATCACTGTAATCCAAGTTTGTGCACCAGCTACTGATGCTGAAGAGGCTGAAATTGACCAATTCTATGAAGACTTACAACACCTTCTAGAACTGACCTCAAAGAAAGATGTTCTTGTCATTATAGGGGACTGGAATGCTAAAGTAGGGAGTCAAGAGATAAAAGGAACAACAGGTAAGTTTGCTTTTGGAGTTCAAAACAAAGCAGGGCAAAGGCTAATAGAGTTCTGTCAAGAGAACAAGCTGGTCATCACAAACACTCTTTTCCAACAACACAAGAGGTGACTCTAAGCATGGACATCACCAAATGGGCGATACCGAAATAAAATTGATTATATTCTCTGCAGCCAAAGATGGAGAAGCTCTATACAGTCAGCAAAAACAAGACCTGGAGCTGATTGTGGCTCTAATCATCAGCTTCTAATAGCAAAATTCAAGCTTAAACTGAAGAGAGTAGGAAAAACCACTGGGCTAGTCAGGTATAATCTAAAGCAAATCCCTTATGAATACACAGTGGAAATGAACAGATTTAAGGAACTCGATTTGGTGTACAAAGTGCCTGAAGAACTATGGCTGGAGGCTCGTAACATTGTACAGGAGGCAGTAACAAAAACCATCCCAAAGAAAAGGAAATGCAAGAAAACAAAGTGGCTGTCCAATGAGGCCTTACAAATAGCAGAGAAGAGAAGGGAACAAAATGCAAGTGAGATAGGGAAAGTTACAGAAAATTGAATGCAGACTTCCAAAGAATAGCAAGGAGAGAAAAGAGGGACTTCTTAAATGAACAGTGCAAAAAATAGAGGAAAATAATAGAAAGGGAAAAACCAGAGATCTGTTCAAGAAAACTGGAGATATTAAAGGAACATTTTGTGCCAAGATGGACATGATAAAGGACAAAAATGGGAGGGACCTAACAGAAGCAGAAGACATCAGGAAGAGGTGGCAAGAATACACAGAGTAATTATACCAGAAAGATCTGGATGTCCCAGACAACCCAGATAGTGTGGTTGCTGACCTGGAGCCAGACATCCTGGAGAGTGAAGTCAAATGGGCCTTAGAAAGCTTGTCTAACAACAAGGCCAGTGGAGGTGATGGCATTCCAGTTGAACTATTTAAAATCTCAAAAGATGACACTGTTAATGTGCTATACTCAATATGCCAGCAAGTTTGGAAAACTCAGCTGTAGCCAGAGGATTTGAAAATATCAGTCTACATCCCAATCCCAAAGAAGGGCAGTGCCAAAGAATGCTCCAACTACCGTACAATTTCACTCATTTCACACGCTAGCAAGGTTATGCTGAAAATCCTCCAAGGTAGGCTTCAGCAGTATCTGGACCAAGAAATCCCAAAAGTACAAGCTGGATTTTAAAAGGGGAGAGGAACTGGAGACCAAATTGCTATCATGCACTGGATTATGGAGAAAGCCAGAGAGTTCCAGAAAAACATCTACTTTTGTTTCATTGACTATGCAAAAGCCTTTGACTGTGTGGGCCACAGCAAACTATAGCAAGTCCTTAAAGAAATGGGAGTGCCTGGCCACCTTATCTACCCCCTGAGAAATCTATATGTGGGACAGGAAGGAACAGTTAGAACTGGATATGGAACAACTGATTGGTTCAAAATTGGGAAAGGAGTACGACAAGGCTGTATATTGTCCCCCAGCTTATTTAACTTATATGCAGAATACATCATGTGAAAGGCTGGACTGGAGGAATCGCAAGCTGGAATTAAGATTGCTGGAAGAAATATCAACAGCCTCCGATATGCAGATGATACCACTCTGATGGCAGAAAGTGAGGAGGAATTAAAGAACCTCATAATAAAGGTGAAAGAGGAGAGTGCAAAAATGTTCTGAAGCTCAACATCAAAAAAACTAAGATCATGGCCACTGGTCCCATCACCTCCTGGGAAATAGAAGGGGAAGATATGGAGGCAGTGACAGATTTTACTTTTTTGGGCTCCATGAACACTGCAGATGGTGACAGCAGCCCCGAAATTAAAAGACGCCTGCTTCTTGGGAGGAAAGCAATGACAAACCTCGACAGCATCTTAAAAAGCAGAGACATCACCTTGCCAACAAAAGTTGCATAGTCAAAGCTATGGTTTTCCTGTGGTGATGTATGGAAGTGAGAGCTGGACCATAAAGAAAGCTGACCGCCGAAGAATTGATGCTTTTGAATTGTGGTGGTGGAGGAGACTCTTGAGAGTCCCCTGGACTTCAAAGAGAACAAACCTATCCATTTTCAAAGAGATCAACCCTGAGTGCTCACTGGAAGGACAGATCCTGAATCTAAGGCTCCAATACTTTGGCCATCTCATGAGAAGAGAAGACTCCCTGGAAAAGACGCTGATGTTGGGAAAGTGTGAAGGCAGGAGGAGAAGGGGTCAACAGATGATGAGATGGTTGGACAGTGTCATCAAAGCTACCAATGTGAATTTGACCAAACTCCGGGAGCCGGTGGAAGACAGGAGGGCCTGGCGTGCTCTGGTCCATGGGGGTCACAAAGTGTCGGACACGACTTAACAACTAAAGAACAACAACATATATGTAGCTGCATTCAGTTCTTCCTTCCTTTGAAATCAAGAACTCATGTAGGACATTGCGACTTTCCCCCAGAGTTCCCCTCACTGCCACTTCATCCACAAAGTCATCTTTACTCTTTAGAACCAAGTCAAGGATAAGTAATCCTCTAGATTGTGCCTCTTTGAAATACTTGCAATTTCTTTTTAAAAGGTTTCATCTGCTTCTTCTCCCTGATTAGGCAGTCAACAGTAGACCAACTACCACATTCCTTTTATTTTTGCCCCCTTTATTTTAAACCGGATGCTCTCAATAAGACAACCAAGCCCATCCTCCTGCATTTCTATGTGGGAATATGTGTTTTTAACATACAGTGCACCTTCACCTCCCTTTCCATTCTCTCTGTTCTCTTTTGCACACTTTATATTCTTCAATTGCTGTATTGTACTCATGGGAGTCATCCCATGAAACTTCAGTTATCCCTGTGAAGTTTATTTATCCTTCTGAACCAAGATTTCCAGTTCTTCCTGTACATTTCTCATACTCCTGGAATTAATAGACAATGGAGATAAGGGGATGACAGAAGACGAGATGGTTGGATAGTGTCACCGAAGCTATGAACATGAATTTGACCAAACTCCGGGAGGCAACGGAAGACAGAGGGGCCTGGCATGCTCTGGTCCATGGGGCCACGAAGAGTCGGACACGACTTAACAACAAGTGGAGATTGTGTGATCTGTGGCCTGTTTTCTTTCCTACATTTTTATGAGCAAGTAAAAATTTTGCTAGGATTATATTTGGGGACAAGGAATAGAACAGAAAGGAATAGTCAGCCATCTTTTTATGTGCCATGGCTGCAATCCAAGGATAATTTTTAGATTCCTACTTGCACAGAACAGGAACTAACTAATTATGGGTAATTCAGAAATGCCTTGGGTTCAGCAATTGAATAAAAAAAGTATTGTATTAACTGGCTTAAAAGAAAGGGGCAAAGAAGAAGCTGCTAATAAGTTATGCAAGGAATGCAGATTACTTCAAGAAAATAAATAGTGAGATGTTATTCACTAGGAAGGGAATTGATTGATTGTTGTGGGAATAATTGTATTTCAGTAAATGCTGTTTGGTGGCACCAATTTAATTTTGCTTCCAACTGATTACAAACTAACTGTACTTCAGCAATGCTCATGGGCACCAGTGAGTTCAGTGTGTAAGTTACTAGTATCTCATGTACTTGTAAGTGACTCTATTCTGCCTTCCAAAATGACTGATGATAACTCCTCATTTCTGCCAAATGAACTGTGATCACTGCACCCTGTAATTACTGTCCCTATAATCACTGCATCAATGTTCACTAGGAACATTTGCCAATAAGCAGTCATCATCATTAATGATGAACTGTGATCAAACCACTAGGTCATGCTAGACCAGTGTTTTTCAAAACCTGCAATTTCTTGGGAGCTTATCAGGGATTCTTGTGAGAAAATCAGTAAAGGAAGAAAGATAATCTGAAAGAGATCTGGCCCACCCCTTACCAGTCTTCCCTTTCAGTGGCAGCCACTCAGCATTCTTGGGTGCACTCCAATTGTGTTGGGAAGAGATGGCAATGGAGACAGGCAACTGGGACTTTGTGCAGGACAGGAGAAATGATACCATCTACTAGACTGCAAAGTTTATGCCAAGGAACTTTTTCTGTGTTATTTTAATAGAGATGGTGCCTGTTCTATGATAGATAAGGATGTCACATGGTTTTCCTACAGCCTATTCTGTACAGTCCAACATGAACCTCACCAGCATGTGAAATTACAGATTGTGCAGTACATGATACTTATATGTTTTTCAGATTTGTCTTCCACCCTTCCTCCACTGAGCTCATGCTGGCATACATGCACGTGCATTACTCATTTTATCTTCCAATTATTCCCTGATTGACAATGACTTGCTCATGGCCAGCCAGGGAATTTCATGTGTAGCAATATGAACCTGGATCCAACATGGTCACTGTTACACTGTCCTTTGCTAGCTCAGTATTCTACAACTGTTGGCTAATCCTAATAAACAGGGACATGCTGCTACTGCAACTGCTGGGTGTATTTGGACATGCATGTGGACTGCAGATCAATAGAATTGCCTACATGTTTGGTTTCTCCATGGTGGGCTGTAACTATGAGTTTTATCATTATGAGATTCTGCACTTTCAAATTTTTCATTACCCCATGATGTATTCAGGTAAAGCCAGACAGCTCTGAGGCTCAACAGACTTGTGCTGTGGTCTATGTAAAGGTATGGGCCAGGTATCTTTAAAAATACCTCTAGAATCTATGGTGTGCAGAAGGCTCTCAGCAGATCTGTGTTGTGCAGAATTAAGCTCTAGTCATGTGTTCAGTTGAAAGGGGTGATTTGAACCTCTGAACAGACCTACCTCCTTTCATCCTCACTCTTGTGTGCAGAGAGCTAAATATGAATAGAAGAGCAACTTCTATGTATGGAGCACATTCCTGTGATTAGGAACCACTACCTTCTTCTTCATCATCTTGCTCTTCTTTTGAACAGCATGTAGGAGGCTCTAATATTGTCGACCTATTAGTCAGATTTGAAGCAATTACAACTTCATTAGCTAAATACAGTTTTCTGTTTCCCACTCTCACCACTTTGAGACTTCACCCTTGGGGTCTTAGTTGCTAAGAGGTTTCAGAGGGAAACACTAAAGGAAAAGGAATAAAACATGATGCTAACAAAGATAAGAGAGAGTAGGCACTCTTGGCTGCTCATAAGCCATGCCTGCAGTGTAGGAGTTTGGCCTAAGTTGTTACATTTCTGAAATATAATATGGACCTTTGTTTGGTGTTCCTGTTGCAAGATGGGTCCATAAGTCAATTTCACAGTATTCCTGCAAATGCTGACTTGTTTGACGACAATATTATTGAAGTTATTTCAGGAGAAACATCAACATTTCTCATCCTGATAATTTTATGTTTGTTCAGGTCACTCCATGTTGCAGGAGAAGCCAAGCAGGAGTGGCTGGACAGCTCATTCTAGCACAGCGTTTGATATTGATAAGGTGCAATGGTGAGCAAGTCTGGCTTAGCATTTGGTATAAATGGGGCCAACAAGTCTTAACCAATGTCTCAAAGATGAAGGAAAGCATTATGAAACATGGGGACTCCTTTCCTAACAAGTCAGTCAAAGCTGTTAATGTACTAAGAAAGAAACTCCTTCCCCAACAAAACACCGGTGCAGTATTCTTGCAAGGGATGGCTTGGTTGCATTTTTGCATATTATTTCTTGGCCTTTATTATTTTAAAAATATGAGTTTTTAAAATAAATCTTCCCTACAAATAAAAAAAAACTGGAGTTCCTGATGTCTCTTCTGTGAAGCATAAAGATAATATTTTTCTGTATTGGATTCACAGTTCTACAGATGTTCCGCCACCTGTTGTCAGCTTTCAAGTATCATAGAGTGTGACCCTAAGCAACAAAGCCTATGCACACACACCCAGGTGTGCATACAGTGTAAATGGATAGTGTGTTTTTTAGCAGTTCTTATAAATTACCAACGCATGTCACCACAGAGATTGAAATTTGCCTTCAAAAAGCCCTTTTGGTATACCAGGGAGGATGAGATGGATACCATATATTAATTTTGGGCCTTAGGATGCCACTTTCACCCCAGTTCCTTAGACTCCACCCTAATTAGCGATCCAGGAGTGGGCATCGATGTGCATTTTCTCTTCAAAAACAGGGACCCAGCAGAATTTATTGGATCTAATCGATATAAATTGTCTGGATATATCCCTAAACCAGACAGCCGAAGAAAGTGACTTCCCGAGTTCAGGCTGGATATAAGATTTGGACCTGGGCTTTCCAAGTTCCAGCTCAGGTTTTTAGCCACTATCCTACACTAGCTGTCACAAGCATTTATGTTAAAAGTACATTGCAAAAAGAAGAAATCTGCCTATTAATCTGGGATACTTTTTCAATCAGTCACACATTTTAAGCAGTGAGTCAAACTGATTAAACTGCAGCAACCATCACCAGAAACCATCACAGAAATGAGTAAACTTAGCATCTGCCTTTTGGTGTCATGGTTACTCACTTGGCATTATGGCTGGCTTAAAACAGTTTGCTACCTGAAGCAGAACAGCAGATGTCTACTCCCTAACAAATCAAAGTGCATAGTAACCAATGCTGGCTAAACCATGCTGGCAGAAATCACATATGTATCTCTCCTTGGGGGGAAGACACATTAAATAAAATAACTTACGCTATGAAACAGCCTTTTCATGACTCCCACTCTGTGCAGATTGGTAGGGCCACCCCATTCACAATGAATCCATGTAGCATCAATCACCAACTAAACTAACACACGGAAATGTCACCACCGTATTCCTATTCAGATATAGGAAACTTATGAAATGTATTAATCTTATTTCTCTGTATCATGAATGAGCAAGTGCTGGACATTGACATCTGTAACACTATTTTGGTATAAGAATTGGTGGTGGGTCTAATTCTTCTTTGTTGTCTAAAATAATGACCCAATGCTCATTTGCCAGGCAGAGCTCAGCTCTTGCTGACAATGGAGCCTTTATCTGAATGGATCCATGGGATGAGAAACTTAAAGGAGCAGGCAATGGTACACAGAAGCAATCAATAAGTGGTCTATCTGCTTTTACTTATATTGGCCAATTCCCAAAACAGAGACCAGCTGGGATATAACTGGATTGCCTTTGAGAGTGAAATGATATTTAACTATTATGGGAACATGACACCTCTTGAGTGGATTGCCATCATTAGCGGGGACTGAATGGCTGGGTAGGTGGGTTGCAGAGGAGGGAGATGATTGCCTTTGGGTTCAGTCATGGAGAGAGGCTCTTCGACTCTGAGAATACTGACCTTGCGTATACAATTAACAACTCTGCTTTTCTGACAGCTCTTTTGGTATTTTAAAATATCGATTTTAGAAAACTCAAAGTCTGTCCTTTTGGGTGGGGTGGGGAGTGATCTTTTCTCTATTGTGGAACAATTGTTTTTCTTTCTTTCTTTGGCAAGCAAAAAGGAGGAAGCTGTATATGCAAGCAAATGAATACAGAAGGCTCTAAGAAAGCAGCACTGCTGGAATAAACAACAACACCCCAAACCATTCACCACAAAGCAGCACAGTCTTCTAATCTCGAGGGCGCTGCATCTGTTAATACAATTTTGCAGAAGGCAAGATTTAAATCAAAGTGGTTCTGATCCCTGAACATTTTATTGTTGGCTGGGCTTGCTCCTTCCTCACAGGTCATATATGTGCATCACTCATTATTTCCCCTTGCAGTTGTTTGTCAGGCAGTGTATGTCAATTTGAAATGTCAGATGGGCAGAGAAGACACTGAAACTATAAATGTTTGTAGGCAAGTACTGGAAATTGCTCTAACATGCTGTAATCCTATATGTACTTACTTGAGAGTAAGTCTCAGTGAACTCAGCAGGGATTACTTTTGAATACGATTACACTGACATTGTTTACAATAACAGAGGTCTTAACAATTGAGCACAAGTATTGCTTTTGATTTTCTGTGTTTTTCCTTTCCAAATTACCGTTTACTCCACATTATCCAGTGATCCTATGATTCTCTTGATTTGAGTACATGCTGGGTGACTCATGGGCTGAGGTGGGGGTGCCTCATTCCAGAATTTGGGCCCTTCACCCCAGTCATGATTCATCAATGGATATATGCTGCAGAAAACATCAAGCAACTAAGTTTCACCTTAAACATTCATTCACAAGAAACATATGTTTTATCTGCAAAATGTAACTTTTCTATTATGTACAAAATTGAGCAATTTCAATTTATAATATAATTATTTACTTCAAATGGATGTTGCAAGAATGTCTGATCTATGAAGCTCTCAGATCAAGAATCTAGATAATGCTATTTATATCCTATTTAATGACATGCAGATTTCAGTGAAGATACTATTATCTTTTATTAAACCCTGATGTTCACACAGTCATCCTTAGCAAATCAGATGATCAGAATGATATGTTTCATCAATGATTTTGTGCAGCCCCCCAAAGGAGGGACTGGTAAACCACCTATAAATACTTTTAAACCAATAGGGCCCCCATAAGTTGCAATTGACTTGATGGCACATAATTACTATTGCAGTGAAACTGCTGAATGACTACTGAACACCATTTTGTGAAATGTAGCCATTTTGAAAAATTATCCAGGTGGCAATCCAAACTAGTTATTTCATTCCTACATTCATTTCACTGTGGTAATATTTCATTGCCCTTAAAACTATTTCTGGCAAATATTTCTTTACACTTTGCTACTCATTTTTTTAAAAAATATTCTAAAACAATCATCAGCAATTTTCATCTATGAAAACTGCAGCTCATTCCTCAACAACCCTGTGCCAATGACAGAGCAAGGGAATTAACCTCTTTGTTCCAAGTTCCAGCTGCCATCCTAGCTATGGGTCATTTCCCCTCTTTTGTGTAGGAGACAAATGAATGTCATACTTGGCATTTTTTCTGAACAATATTTTTATTATGTCTAGTGTTCACTATCGGAAAAAAAAATCAGTTTTTTAAAACAGTGATTCAAAAACATTTCTGAATATTTTGGCCTTTTTTCAAATCACTCATGCAGTCCATAAATTAAAACATGTTCCCATAGTCTATCAGTCTATTCACTGTGAACCATGCTTTATAGCCTCAGATAGACATTTGTTGGGTGGAAAGCAGATTAACACAATAATTCCTGTCTTTTTTTTTCCTTTTAAAGAAGGCAAATAAATACACAGAATGTATGAAAACAATGGGAGAAATGGGGTGCAGACAGGATTATGTTTCAATTAAAAACAAACAAAAAACTCATTATCATCTCAGTAATGTGCCTTTGGAACCTCCATAGTAGAAAGCAAAGTTTCTCAGCCTCTGCGGATTCAACATGAGGGCTCAAATACTCACTTGACATCACAGTGAAACTATGATACTCAACAAGGAAAAGTTATAGAGATTGACACTCCTGGGTTGAAGGGAGAGCCAAATGGCATTCTGAATTCCTTAAGATCAGAAAAGCCTCCTGGCTCTTATTATTAAGATGAGCTGCAATGTATTTTTAAAAATAGATTTTGCTTCTTTTATTATTATTATTGCTTAGTGGAAGGCTTTTGACACTAGCATAGAATTAAGCTTGGTGTAATTCATGCTTGCTTTATAGGCCAAACCCACTATTTTGCTTGGACCCACCTTTCACATTCTCTGTTTTCTCAGAAATAAAAGTAAAGTTTTTCCTGCAGGTGTTAGTGGGGATGCGGGATGGGGAAAGAAGGCCACAGTAGATAAGATAAGAAATTTATTTGTCATTGCACTCACAAGTGGGTGCAACGAAATGAGGTGCTCTTCCCCAAGGAATCAGGTAAAACACATAAACAAGAGTTTGGACCCCAACAAAAGTCAATAACTGGCACTCCCAATTTCTGACAAGTAGTGGAACACTTATTTAGAAACAAGAAATCCAGGTAATTACAGGCTGACCTATTGCTGGGGTCAGTGCTCTGCTGTGCTAGTTGTCCTGTGGTTCACTTCTACAGGGTGAAAGGAAAGACAGGTAGTTCTAGAACATTAAATTTTTCTGCTTGTTACATTGTAACATGAACTGCATTTATGGGATTGAGTCATCTCTATTTCCCAGCTGTCTTAAAAGAAAATCAGCCGATATTTATAGTGTTACTGGCATATAAAGGTTGCCTCTTCCCTTCTGGACTATTGTACTAGTACAGTACACTGTTACACAATGTACTATTCCACAGAAGAGATAGGTATTTATTGCCCTTCCACAGCCACACACAGAAAAGAATGACAGAACTTTCATTCTTGTTAATTTGAGTAATAAAGATTGTGCTGTCTTTGAATTTGCTGGCTTAACTTAAAAACAGTGAAATTAGATAATATCTAAAACTTCCTGTGATTCCCCTATAAGAAGGGAAAATTCTGTACCTGAGACATGGGATCAACGCTTCTTTTAAAATAGAATTAAACAGACTACCTACTTCAGCATAAGGCAGCAGTAGGGCAACTCAAATGTGTTTCTTTTATGAGTTAGTCACATGGACAGTAACACTCAAATTAGGGAATTCAGAATGACAGCCCATCTGATTGACACATCTGGGACATGCAGGGGATGTGCATGGAGGAACAAGTTCCATATTGGTAGTGTACTATATTAGGAGGCAGCACATGGAGAGCTCTTTTGCCATTCTTGTCATGTACTATGTAGTATTCCATCAGGAACCATTGTAGTATGAAGATTAGACCTCTGTAAGCCAATGACACTTACCTGGGCATTGTATGGGGGCTCTTTAAATGTGTTGCCTATGATTCTTAAGTCTAAGAATTCGCTTAAGCAGGAGCCAATTTGAACAAGGATAAAATTAAATGCCTAGATTACAGGTAAAGGAAATACCATAGAATGGTGCTTCTTTGCCAGCACTATTAATATTTTGCTAAGACCAGTCTGTTACCAATTGTAGTATTGGAGGAATAGGGGAGGGAATTGTTTGGAGGAAGAACAGTGTATAAGATAGCTCCCATATCCTCTCTTTCTCTTTAGGCAATATGATTAATCCAATCAAACTGGCATCACAGTTACTGAACTTCCTATAGCATTTCAATTTTGCCTCCAATGAAACAGTCCATTCAATCATTGTGAATTATTTTCTCCAATTCAAGAATGAATCATATCTAATGCTGATTAGCTTCCAACATTAAATGACATCAAGCATATTTGCAGAAGAGTGGCACTATGATTCTTTCTAAAGCTTTCCTCATGTATTATGTAGGCTAGGATCTATAGTATGCTTAGCGTCATATTTTAATATTGGCTTTAGCAATCACACTTTATTTTTGTACTATATTTTTGTTGCTGGATGCTACCTTAAGTGTTGCACATGAAGAACACAAATATTTTCTATGAAATAAATCTACTTCCATCTGCCAGCGACATAAACTGTCAATTCACACCACACTTTGCCTGCTTGTTGTCAGTAGCCAACAGCTACCAGAACCTTTTCTAATAACCTTCCCCCGCCTTTTGCATAAAGCTGTACAAGTGCTACTCACTCATGTGCTTTAAGGCTCCATTTTTTAAAAAAAGTCTTCTTTATGTGTACAGAAATATCACATTTTCTCTGTACTGAAATAGTGTTGCATCACTGGAAAAGGTCATGCCATTTGCCATAGCTACTCGCCAGCACTGGGTATAGTGTGTCAGTGTGACTACTGTGTAGTGGGCTTGGGACATCATTATTGAGGAGAACCAGAACTCCCATTCCTTTGCCCCCTGTATAATCACATAATTTAACAGTCAGTGGCTTACAAGCAAAAGTACCTCCTCCCTGTTTAGTGATGCTCCAGAATTTTGTGACTCTGTTTTTCTCTTTGCTCTTGTTTTAAGAGTACATGGCCTTACAAGTTAAGAAAAACAACAACAGTGAGCACTTTGGAAGAAAGGTATTCTGCCCATCCATTACTTGTCGATATGTACTGTTTGTTCTAGATTCCATTACTTGATGACATGTACTGTTTGTTCTAGATAGGTGCTAAGTTGAGTATACTTCTAGGCTTTTTAATAATTTAGATAAACCTTATTTATTGCGTAGCTAGACTAAATCTGCAGGCCTAGACACACATTCCCTTATATGACTTCAGTGGAACTTATCTCTTGAGTGTACATAGATAGAATTCAGTTGGAAGCCCGTTTAAAGACATATTTGCAAATTCTCATGGGTGGATTAAGTAACTTTTTCTGTACTTGAAACCATACCAATGAACTCTATCCTCCATTCTATTCCATATTTAAATTTACCCCCTCCTTTCCCCCCCTTATCTTTTCTGCTGCTACCACAGCTTGGAAGTCATCATGGCTATTGTGAGTAGAGATGTAGCATCTCTAAACAGTGAAGTTAGATTGCATCCCAGTCAATCTCCAAGGTTCTTCCGTCAATGTTCTTCTTTTACCTGCACTTCTTCCTTATTTATTTCACCTTTAATTATCAGCTATTGCAATCTGTGTTTTTTGTTTTTCGTAACCAAAGTATTATTTAGGTATTTTATCTGTTTTATGGTTTCTTGGTCTTTCTTTGTTTGTCTTTCTACTTCTTCATTGGTTATCCTCTTGATCCAAGGAATTATTGGCACCCTGTGATAAGTACAAATTTTACAGTTGCCTATGTCCACAATTCCATGCCATACAGTACAAATAGAAAACACAGCATTATACAACACACATTCTTCAAGCCACTTTTGTTGCATATCGCATTCTTCTGCATCTTATGGAAGCTGCTCTGGGCAACATCTGTCAATCCTGTATTTTATTGCATAGTTAGGTTCCTGTTGTTCATTCAACAAAATTCTAAGTACTTGAATCTGACAAGAATTGCCATACTTTCATTTAGGAGCTTTAATAGCACTTATTGTGCTGCTTGCTTTTTACTGATTATGAATGTGGTTTCCTTAGCATTCATTTTTAGATCATGTTCACTACTTGCAACTACTTACATTACAGATTTTATAGACTAATTCCCTTTATAAGCCTTCTAAACTGTCAGCTGGTAACACTGTAGCATCTGCATACTGGATATCATTGATAACCTCTCTATTGTCAATGATACTGTTATTTGAATCAACAAGTGCTTGCTCTAAAGGTATTCTCAAAGTACAGATTAAGAAGCAATGCTGAGAGTATACATCTGTCATAATGCTCTACCATGTTATCTTCAGCTTTCAATACAACTTCCTATTGCCAATCTGCGATACCAATTGTGCAAATATCTCTTGAATCAAGATTTTGATTTATCATCAACTCCATCAGCTTGCCATGTTCAATTTGTCAGGGGCTTTATTCTGGTCAAAAAGGAAAAAGAAAAAGAAAAAAGAAAAAAAAAGGAAAAGGAGAAGGAGAAGGAAACATATACCCAAATTCATATAACATCTCCTCCAAAGCATATGTACGAAGGCTACTACTTCCATAGTTCCATACTTCCATAGACCATTCTTAATCTAAGCAGTTTGTTTCCTACCCTTTCTTTGCACTTAAAAATTCCATATATTTTCTCTAAGAAATCCTTAAGCAAATGTCTCAATAGACTTATCATTCTGTATATAGTACAAGCCTTGTATTTTCCTTTTGAAGTAATGTAATAAACTTGATCTCACCTACATTTCAAGAATAATACCAGTTCCACAGACCTGATTGAAAAGATTCACTAAATCATCTTAAAGTGTCATCCTCCAACAAATCCTATAGTTTTTTCTTTTTTGTTAGTAATTTTGCATTTCACATACAGATATCTGTATTTCTAGTCCAATATAAACATCTTGTAAAATAAATTTTGTGGGCATATTTTCGCCAAACAGCTCTTTAATGTATTCATTCAATATTATTACTTTATCCTTGATATCAAGTATCAGAGAATTATTACTATCCATTAACAGTGTGCATTGCTAGTTTTCATTTCTTTGCTTTTCATATGTTTGCCACCCCCTTGGTCTTTCCATGTATGTTAAAGAGTTACTGATCCTCTGGAGGTTATTTCTGGATTACCATTTTTTCTTTGGTTTCTTTAGTTTTGCTCCAGATGTTCCCATGTAATTATTTGTATTCAATATTGTCTTCATTTTTCTGTATTCATCTCTCTTCCATTAGCTTTTAAAATTTCTGTCATTCATTTCTTTTCTTTTCTTAAATGGATATTTCCGCTTTAGAGATTGCTGTTGGTGGCACCTCCATTTATTTAGAGCAAGTAACATTTGTATTTGAGTCAATTCAGTGTACAATCCAAACAATGCCTTCATGAAGCATCCTCCTTAGCAACACTACATACTGTCGGATCATGTAAATTCCTACACTTTTTCTGTTTATACTTTCTTGTGGTCTCCCCCCCCAATTTGAAATGGACAATAGCACTGACAGAATCATGATCTGAATTTACCTCTAGGATAAATTTCAATGGACTTTCAACACTGTTTTGGTGCCTCTCATTAACTAAGGTATAATTTACTTGCTGCCTTATAATATTATTAGTACCATATTGCAGGGATTTCCACATATACTGTCTCCTTTATAGTCATCTGAATGTAATGTTGATGACTACAGGTTCTTCTTTTTCATAAATTGATTATTTCATTCTGCATTTTAATTTCATGTTTTTTGCATAGTTTCCAATAAAATCTGAAATCTCCTTTGTCTATCACATAGAGGTTATCCTATCATATTTTCAAATTTGCATATTTAATTAATCAGGGTTGCACAGTAACTTATCCTTTGTCTGAGGATCCATGATCAATAGCAGGTACTTCCAGTCAAAATGTATGCACTGTGGTCCATTTATGCAATCTACTGTATTGTGTTCAATTAGTAAGTACTAAACACATGTCTAAGTTAGGTACAGATTACAGTCTAAAGTTTCATTAGTGATAACATTGACTTTGGTCTTATAGACAATATAACAAGAAGTGAACCACTTATTGACAATTAAATGCCTTTTTTAAAAAGGAAAACAGTGCATTTGACTGAGTATTAGAGAAGGAACCCATGCGGATCTTCTCTACGTTTTCACACTTGCCAAAGAAACAATTCACCAAAGTTCTTGGTTTTTATTTCTGTTAGGCTGTATAGTTTTAAGAATAAAATATGCATCTTTAGAACTCGGCTCTCCTTTCAAAAGCACAAATCTATTCCCATGATAACTCTACTGACTGTAACGGCAAATGGTTATATATTGTTAAATTAGGCATTTATTTTCTGCAGCAGCTGCAAATTAAATAAAATGGTTATAAGGCAGCTTTGCTAAATAGTGTTGCATATACCCCCATTGGAAATAGATGAAAAATTATCTTTATGAGTGCAGCACAATCTACTTTTCTTTGGTATGAATTCTGTTCTTAGTTGCAGATAGAGTTGCTCCATTCAAACAACATTAACTTCTTAAGTGAACAACTGTGTAGGTCCCATTGACTTGCATAAGCTGCAATGTCCCAGGATGCTCCCAGAAAAAAGAATAGTAAAGTATATCGCTTACCTAGAAAACCCTGGAAAAAGTTTACCTAGCAAACCCTGGAAAAAGTCACCATAGGTCAGAATTGATCTGATGGCACATTATTACTATTATTATTATATTGATTCAATACGACCACAATAATTGTGACTAATAACAGCATTTAGCCCTCTTATTTTTTTTTTAAATATGACTTTTCCATGCTTTTATTACATTTCTGCAATGCACCTCCAGACCCAGTGAAAATCAACTCCACCCACTTATCACCAAGCCACTTCAAACAGATGGTTTAAGGGAAGCTCTGGAGAAAACATACACACAACAAATACACATCTGCAACAAAGAATAGAATTGCAGGTACTGCTACATACATGAGAACCTGAAGTCTCTTGTTTCTAAACAAGTGGTTCCCAAACTTTGGTCCCCAGATGTTCTTGGACTGCAACTCCCAAAAATCCTGACCCGCATAGCTAATCATGAAGGTTTCTAGGAGTTTTAGTCCATGAACATCTGGGGATCCAATAGTGAGAACTACTATTCCAATCCAATCCAAATGAATGTTGCCAATGATGTCTCATTTTCTCTTGTGACTCATCCAGAAGTCAGTCAGCTAGGATGAATACTGCAAGTTTCTGGATTCTGATGACTTCTATTTTGGACTGCATTGCAGAGGTTATGTATAAAATTTAGGAGGCAGCATTTTCAAAGGTGATATGCAACTAAAAGATAAATGCATATAGGATGTCCTGGCTTTAACTGATCACTATTTAATTTTGGCACAACGTGTTTTAATATGTTGGAAGTGGTAGACCAGAGGTCCAAGATTCAGTCTTTGACATCTCTAAGTAAGACTTATACAGACTCCTGCCACAAATCCAGCATGATGCTGCCAGTCATTGAAGACAATCCCGTGTGATACAGGCCAATTATTTGACTCAATAGAACCACCTCCTAAATTTGTATGCCAAATGCTTGCCTTCTTTCCAATAGCAATTCTGTATCACATGAACTCAGTTGAGTTAGGGGCTTAAAATGGCTTCCTGATTAAAAAGCAACAACACCCAGACAAGCTAACCACAGTCGGTGTTTTGTGCTTGAAGCAATAAAGCATTCTGCACTCTGGGAGCCAGAGATGTAATCATCACTCCAAGAGATTATAGTCTGTGGTGAAACAAGGAGGTGTATTCATCTCAATGTTTGGAACAAAACTTTGCCCAACCCTTCCTTCCTTCATTCCTATTGTGTGGTCTATTCATTACAGAGGTTTTGATTAGCTGATGGTCATTTGCTCGTGCAATGCAAGATGGCTGTGTTAATAATTTCATTTAAGTCTCAAAATGTCACAACCCCTTACACAGTACACCAAAGCTCTGCTCTGCTCTGTTCTCTCTAGAAATAGCCTCAATGGCAAACTGCCTTTAAAGCAAACAAGTTTGAATGTTATAATTCTAGTTTTGCCTGATTCTGGAACAGATCTTTAGGAATTTCTTTTCGAACATTGTTTTATAACTAAGAGACTCTCTGGGAGTAAAACATGTCTACATTTTTAATACCTTTGGCTTCAAAAGTGTAGGGAGTGAAGAGAATATATACTGAATTGCGCTAAATACTGTATATTACAAAACTCTACCTTCTAAAATGATCCATGCGTTCTCATCCGGCCAAGCTGCAGAAGCCTTCTTATTTGTACTGCATGGACAAATTACAGACCAGCACACCGGGGCTTAATCTATGGGTAAATATTCATAGTTTATTAAGCTTCAGGGAAAGCATGAAGCTGTTTAAGGCATATATGGAAGAACAGTGTCACAACAGAATCTGTATCTGAGGAAAACAGGGTTACTGCGTGTTAGCAAGTTAGCTTGATTTGAGTGCTTTTGATGTGTAACTACCAGATAGTGTGAGCATCATGCTGCTGATTATTTAATAGTGGAAAAGGCCTCCTTTAGGTTAATTGACCAAAAGGAAGTGCACCATATAAGGTCCTTGCCTGTGCTGGAGAATGACTTTACCTTGAAAGCCAGAAAATGCAACCCTGACCGATATGTAAATGATAGGAAGGATGGAAAGATGAATCAGTTTGGGTTGATTCTGACTGCATTGTAGTTTTGCATCAAACATATAGGGACAGGAAATCCCTGAACTTTTCACAGATGTGACTGGCAGGAGCAATGCCAGGTTATCATTAACAGGTACCATCCTGGTTCGATGAGCAGCAGGAACGTGCAGAGTGGTGGCACTTTCTCAGTCACCCTTTCTCTTTTTTCCCTTCCTGCTGTACACATGTTTCTGGGATGGTAGCTAACACCATGTGCATGCCTTAGGAGGGACAGCCTCTTTTAGCAAGAATGAAGAATCATCCCATAGTAATTCTTCAGGAAGAAGAACAAGCCAATTTTGTTTCCTTTCCTGGATTGACAAAAAGATGCAACAATTTCCATTAAACCCTTTCTTTGAATATAAAGACAATAAATAGCACTGGTAGAGTGAAACCTCACATTATTATTTGTGGCAGACCCAATAGTTAATGGATAGCACTGACTGAGATTTGAGACAATTTTGATCAATGCAACACCACCACCCTGGCATATATAGCTTCTATAGTGAAGATTAATGCAGTACCATCTGGTAGGAAGGAGCATCATATATCTTGCTTAGGGACAAGTAGGACAGGACATTTTGGAGAGCTCTCATTCATGGGGTCGCCATAAGTCAGAAGTGACTTGAGGGCACATAGAAACAAGAAATAAGCCAGGGGCTGGCTGGCAATGGTCTCAACAAAAATTAAAAATAAAATAAAAATCACAAAGGTTCCTGTTTATAAAACAGTTTGCCATTCGTACCAATAGCCAATTCTGCAATGTGATTTCATGCTGCTTTTAGCATGGAGGTTTCATTATATTTTTATCTCCACACATACCTCTTCACTCCTCATATTCCCCATGTTTGAGCATTTCTTTTTTTAAGAACAACTGTGAGTCCTTTAAAAAACAACCAAAATTTTCAGCTGTGTACATTATTAATGAAAGGAGTTGCATTATCTCACAAATTAGACATGGGGGGGGATACAGGGGTGTTTATTTCAGTCAGGTTCTGAAGCCTGGGGCGCAGGATCTGTGCATCCTGCTCTTCTACTGATCTCTTGTGAGTTAGCTCAGATTTCAGCTGCACTACAATCCCTTCAGCAGCCCGTGCAATCTATGCCATTTGCTTTGTTTGTTAAAGAGATGATGGCACTGCTGACCACTTGGGCAGGGTTGCGTTTGGTCCTTTTTATCTTACTCTGGTTGCATTCTGTTGTTGATGGTGACTTTGCTGACCCACATTGATTATGTTTCTTCTTCTTGCTGTTTTTTCAGTGTATTTTTGTTATGCCAGGGAGTAGATCGCATTAACTGGTGATGTGGCTTCTGAGCTCTCATTGCCTTCTGTCTCCTCTTTGTCCTTCTTGACTGTGTACTGGCCAATAAAGGAGCCATCCTCATTGAATTGCCCTTCACCTCCTTCGCCATAGTCCACCAAGCTGTCATCACTTTCTTGTTGCTTTATTGTGCCATCTAATGAGGTCTGACTGCCCTGCAGTGGCTTGTTGTCTTCATCACTAGCATCAAAAGGAAAATAAGTGTCATTAGAACTGGAAAGGTGTAGACCTAAAGGGCCAGCACAACCTTACATGTGTGAAAGAGGCAATTCAGGTGACTATATTCCAAAGATGCAGACACAGTGCAGAAGGATCTGAAGAACATGATTCCAAGTCATTTACTGCAAATTACCTGATGAGCTCTTTGTGGATGCAATAACTGCCTGGAAATATTTACATGTAAAGGGTAACCATTTCTCATAAAGGTAACAAAATTAGGAGGTCTGAAATTCTTCAAAGCAGGACAATGATCTGGAATCACAGAAGTTTTAGTCCAAAAACTTAGGGAATATCACAAGCTCCCTATGTCTGTCAAGATGCAGGAAATAAAACAGGACGTGTTTATTTCTATTATGTCCTTCTTGCCAGCTTTTTGTAGACTACAATAGAGTAGTCTATTGACTAGATGGGCATGATATAAATAAATAAATAAATAAATAAATAAATAAATAAATAAATAAATAAATAAATAAATAAATAAATAAATAAATAAATAAATAAATAAATAAATAAATGTGGCTATCCACAGAAGTCTTGGGAATTTTTTAAAAAATATTTTTGCATATGTCAGGTGATACTTCAGTCTTACTCTATCTTAAATTACTAATGTTAAGAGCCTGTGTAGTGTGGCAGAAAAAGGGTTGGATTAGGACTTGGAAGATCTGGCTTCAAATCCCTTCTTGGCTATGGAAGCTCAGTGAGGGTTGGCAATGTTAAAACTACCTCTTTAAAAATTTCACATTCTTTGGAAACTCTACTATGGCCAGCATATGTTGAAAATGCATTGATGGTGTGTAACACAAAAATTCTAATGTGATAAATAAATATCTCATTTCTAAGAGCCTAGCGCCTCAACATTTATTGCTGATATCCAGGGCCAGAAAAGTTTACAGGTCAATAAAGGGTGTGCTTCTGTGGGAATAGCATCTTCATTATTAGCCAGCCCCTGCATCTGTCTTCAGGCAGCAACATCTGTCCTCTCTTTCTGCAGCAGTGGTTCCCAACCCTGGATAACACAGATGTTCTTGGACCGCAACTCTCAGAAATCTCAGCCAATACAGCTGGTGGTGAAGGCTTCTGGGAACTGCTATCCATGAACATTTGGGTTATCCAAGTTGGGAATCTTTGGTCTAAAGGGAAGAGTCTGGAACCCAGGCTGTGTTATGAACTACAAGGTGTTGGAAAGAAAAGGCTATGCATGTCACCACATGCCCCAAAATAACTGAACCACTGTGTGAATTTGAAAAGTAAACATGACACAAAACATGATGATGATGATGATGATGATGATGATGATGATGATCATCATCATCATCATCATCATCATCATCATCATCATCATCATCATCATCTATTTCCTTTACTGTTACTACAGGGCTTGACATTTTATGCCAATGTAACTTTTACATTGCAGGGTTGCTGTTTTAGTTTGATAGAACAGTATTCTTAAGAACACTCTTGCAAGATATACTATGTAGTCAGAAAGCAGCTGGTAACCAGCTGTCTACAGAGGTTAAATAAAGACCACAGAGCAACAAGAATGGTGTATTCATACTGCTGTCATTCTTCCCATTCCTGTTCCAAACTCACATGTCCACCATATATGTATGGTGGCTCTCTAGGAGTTCAATAAACCTGCCCTTTTTGCAGTTCTTTTCCCTGGAACTACAAAATAAATAAATAAATAAATAGGCCACTGCATACGGCTGGTGAATCCATATAGTTTGTTTTCCACGGGTCACAAGTTTTGAAGATTTGCTGTTGCTCTAATGAAATTTCATGGACCTCATTTATGCTATTGGCCGTCTCTGTCTCTCATTATAGTGAGCCTCACAGGTCAGTTGTTATTAGCTATTAGTGTGTGGCTATTCCAGGTCACTTGCACCATGCAAGCGCATTTTATTTACTGCAACTGAAAGGGGAATTCTATTTCCTTTGGAGGGATCTTCACTGGTGATTCCTTTACATTAACTCATCTGGCAAACGCATCAAACCCATGTTCTGCAAGTATGGCCTAACAAAAGTAACATGTTACTTTCACAATGAGAGGCTTTACTTAAGCAAAATAATCAAACCAAAGAAGAGTTCTGAGGCAAAAAGAGTTGGTAGTGGAAGAAAACAAAACAAGAATGGCAAAAACCAAGGATATCCATTTGAAATTTTCACCTTCATTTCCCATATTGAAGCATTCAGGTGAAATGTAGTTTAGATCAGAATTTACCTTTTCAGTTGTCCTCCCTCCTCTATATAGGAAAACTAGGGAAGTTTCAAAGTACATCCTACCAGCTTTGACTTTTCAAGGCTACAATCCAGAGAGTTACACAGCCAACTGTGGGGCTATGAGTTTCTTTTCTTCCCTTCTCTAAAGAATAGTCCCTTGAACTGAACCTTAATTTGTTTTTCACAAAATGTTCAACCTCTGAATGCAGATCTCTGAATTGCAGGCCTGAAGACTGTAATGTTTTTTGCCTTGTTAGTACAGTTAGGAAGATGAGTATACACAATCTTTAACACAAAACCACAAATTATTTATTTGTTAAAATGGAAATCTAGCAGCTTATTTTATGTATTAAATAAGGGAAGCTTGAATCATACTGGCTTAGGGCATCATGTTCTAGAGTTGCACATGTCAGAGTAAACATTTTGTCAGTGAAAGATTTCCAGGAAGCCTTTGTTCTGAATGGATGCAAGCTCTTCTATAGCAGAAAGCATCTTGTTCACCATGTTTCCTTTGTTTACCACCTAGCATGTGAAACCAGGCACATCTTGTTCTTTAAATATCAGGGGGCAGGGGAACAAACAGTAAACTTACCTGAGAATATGAAATTGACCCTTTTCATTCTCTCTCAGTTGTGCAATGAGGCAACAGCAGTCATTGCATGTTTAAGAATTAGTGGCAGGGGGGAATAAAGAACAAAGCTGAGGCCGCAAGTATTTCGATAGGTTGTGCTAACGGCTTCAGATCTGCAGGCAGAATGCAACTCATTGGATACAGGGTGCCCAACATTTAAAGGATGAGAATAAGAAATGTTTCTTTAATGGTGTTAGATGAAGGTTGTTGGTGGAGGGGCAGGGAAAGGTGGTAGAGAGTAAGGTGTGTTTCAGTGATGGAATTGTTGAAAGAAAAAGCTGTGTGTGCCAAACTTCAAGGCAATCCACAGTCCTACCTTTCAAGAGACCTTCATGGTCCATGTAGAAGGACAAGGTGAAAAGGAGAAGAGAGAATGGAATAAAACAGAGAGAAAAGCAGAAAGAGCCTGATCAGAAAGCAAAATGACGAAGTTTGCATTTTAGGGGACAGTGCTAAAAAAAAAAGAACCTCCAAAAAACTAACACTTTTTTCCCCTGAAGGGCACAGCCATCTTATTGTACCAAATGAAGTTGGATTCGGAAGAACACCTGACAACTCCGTAAGAACACACCAGAATACATATATTGTATATTTCCAAAAAATATTCATTTGTAGATGGCCAATAAAAAGGGGATTACGGTATGTCCGCAGAACTGAGCAGCAGGAGCAGTAGAAGAGTACTGTATGTTAGCAAAATGGCCACCACATATAGTCTTTCTTAATCAAAGTCCCAATGAAAGGTAGTTAAACAGCCTTTGTGTCTGAAGGGCTATGTTCTGTCATGCTGATGTAAAGCAAAGCAGTTCCTTGCAGAAAGGCTGTCTTTAGACTGCACATGTGCTCCTCAAGGCAGGTAGACATTTCATGATTTTGAAATGAGTGTTGGGAGGGGAACAGATTATCTATATGGCCATATAGAGATCTGCCCATATTTGGGTGGGGGGTGGGGGAGAAGGATTTTCTTTTTTATAAGGCAACACATGCATTTTAAAATGCACCTTTCTTAATAACTGTTCAATAAGCTATAGGAGATTCTAAATATATATGACTCTAAATATATAGGGTTGATTAATCTCTACTAAGAGTAAGAACCTTGTTTATCAAGTAGCAGAAAATTCTGATGCCAGAAGACTGATTTCACATTGGACTAATTTCAGCAGAAGACATTAGAGGCATCACAAACTAATCACAAAAAAGATCTAGTTCTGTAGAGTGCTTTCTGGATTCATAGGACAAAATATTGGGAGCAAAACAGGTTTGATATAAGAAACTGCTTCTACTTTTTAACAAGTAATTGCGAATTTCATATACTAATTATTGTGAGGTTTCATGCAGTTTTCTATATCTTGAAATTACCACGGTGACTACAAATACCTGTAACAAGCTAATGTGAAGTCCATTGATGATGTCTGAAAATTTATGGAGGTTGGATCCATAATATATGTTCTCCTAGTACAGGGTTCTCTACCCACTCTGGGGAAATCCCAGTTCACTCAATTGAGCAAGATTCTCTGATTGGTTTTTGGGAGTATTTTCATGGGGTTGGGGCTACCATGGGACAAAAGGGGCCAGAAAAGTTCACTGTGGTCAGCACATGTGAACATGGCTAAAAGGGGATGCAACCGCACAATAGAGGAGGAAGGAAGAAGCAGTTTCGACCAGAGCAGTGGACTAGAATTTTATGATCCTATATTGGGCTTACTTCTCTCCTCTCTTAGCGTCTTTCTCATCTATCAGTTCAGTGTAGTATGGGATAATTCCTGAATAGAATGCTATTTCAGGGCAAGGGTTTCCAAATGGCTTAGCTTACTCTTTTGGAAACCATTACTGTAGCAGCACAGTAGAAGGTGATAGCATATCCTTATTGTCTCCAGAAGTTGGAATGCTGCACTCACAGAACCCCAAGGATATAAAGAATATGATAAAAATATATCAAGCATACTTTTGTGAAAGTAGGAGAACTGATAAAGCAAGGCAGCTCAGATTCTGCTCATAATTCAATCTTAAATGCTGATCCAACCCATGGCCTTTTGTTTTAGTTTTACACAATAGTTGAAATCCAGCAGTAAATCACAACTAGAATAGGCCCACTAAATCAGTGAGGTGAGTCAACTTCTCCATAATTTTGTTGATTCAAGTTTTCTGTTATCCCTAGGAACCTGGAGAAGGGGGCATGGGAAACTTTTTATTGAAGATTAAAGTCTGAGTCTGTGGACATAATCAGTTTTATGTTCATGGAACTGTGTGAATAGGATTCTAGCCATTGGTTTTAAAAATGTGATTAATTTAGGAAGGCTCCCTGTGTTACCTTTTTCAGTTCCTTGGAAGCAATGGGGAAACAAATGTAAACCTTGAGCACAGGACCCATCTGTAAATAGCCAAAGAGAAAACCTTGCTTTGGGAAGCTGAGAGAAAAAGTGGCAGCAAAGGATTTCTTTGATTCACAAAGGGATGGGATAGAGTCCCCATTACAGACACAGATAAGAAAATCTTGATAGGTTGAACAGAGCCCTAATGATCAATTAGATAATTTGAGTTTCCTATTGAAAAGATTATGGAATGTGGAGCTCATTACCATATTGAACATGTGTAGTGCCCACCCGCTCCTCAAAAACATACAGCCTGAGCAAGGGTTGGTTTTCACAAGGTCGTTTCTGAATACATATAAGTTTGTATAATAGGTTATCAAGAAACTGGAAAATTGGGGGAATTATTTTCAGTTGCTCTTTAAAAATACAGGTTTGTTAGATTGTACCTAGGATGAGCAGACCAAAAGAGGGAGAAGAAATTGCCCATTAATTGGAAAGTTTTGCCATCTGTGTCTTAACTCTCTGAGAAGGAATTCCAATGCCAAAACATGCCCCTGGTGCAAGCTAATTAACAAAACTGGTTTCAGCTAAAGAGAAGGGAGAGGGAAGAGTGAAGTAAGTTTGGAGACATTACTCTCTTCTTTGGGAAGGTTCAGGATGACTTGAGGTCTGATTGGCATATTCCCCTGAAAAATTTAGAAACTGGAATGATGGGTATAAAAATGGAAATAGAGTTTACTTAGTTTATCCTAGTCTTGCTCAGAAGAATGCTATGCTCATCTGCTGCATTATATTCTGCACATATTCTGAAACCATGCTGAAATTCTGCTTGAATGTGAATATTAACTTAGGATAGTTAACTTTCTTATTTTCTGTGGAAACTGTTTTGGAATTACCTCTGCCTCAATATCTTTTGAATGCTTATTTGCTCTACAACTTTTTTGATTGCTTTTGGGATTTATGAAAGTGTCTTTTGAAACTGTTTGGAACATTATTCCTTTTGATTTGTTTTTACAACATCTTCAATAAAATAATAAAATTTCACAACAGTTTGGTTATTTTGGGACCCAAAGAGGATTGGTGGTACTAAGGAATAGTCTTACCCTCAGCTACAGGATATTTTACATTTTGTGGCAAAGTTAGCATAGAGGTTAAATCACTCAACCATGTGAGTTTTTGGTACTCCTTAGAGCACTGAACAACCAGGATGACTAAAAATGTTGGGAACTCTAAAGTTACTGACCCTCATTATTTATTTTCAGATTTTTATAAAGAAGCCAAACTACACACACAAATAAATTATGTGGTACAAATCTCTTGGGACTATACAGGTTTGGAATACTGGTGAAATACTACATATCTGGTTATCCTGTCTCCACTTTGCATGTAGAATCCCAGTACATTTGCAGGATAGGATCATTGTCTGTCCTGTGCTACTTTATCCAAAATATGTTGATAAAATGATATATCCCACCATCATTGCTTTGACTCTACAATCTGCTCTGGTGGGTTGGTTTTTAGGCAGCTGTAATGGCTGCAAGAGATTGGGATGAAAAATCCTGAATTTACAAGTGTCACATTGGGTTGAAGCAATTAAATTCTCCATCTGTAACCTGAAATGGGGTAGTTCTAGAAATTGTGTAACTTATTGTTTAACTGGATATGTAGATTTTTTTTCCTCTGCAGGAACTTTAACAGAAAGTGAGGAAATACGAAACAGCAAAAAATAAAAATAAAAATGCAAATATATGAAATGTGGTGGATCACTGGTATCTTGATGATTACAGAATTGGGAAATGAGCCATTTGTAATTGACAAATAGGTGGCAGGTGCCTTGCATACAACCAAGCTGGAAACATACCTATAATCGAATGAGCCATTATCTACCTTCTGGTCATCTGGGTCGAGAGGAACATCTTTATTTTCTCGCACTGGAAAGAGATTTATAAGTGGTTAAAAACATTTGAAAAGGAAAAAGAGAAAGAAAAGATCTTATTTTCATGACTTCAAAGCTGCAATCACAAACATTCTTACTATGAAATAAATACTACTGGAACAAGTAGCTTTTACTTCTCAATAGATATGTTTTGAATTGCAAAGTTAACCTACTAACATTTACTGCATTGTAGCAAATGGTCATGAATTTGTACTGGGAATGCACGAGAAGGATATGAAATACATAAAGAGTACCTGACAATGGAAAGTGTCTGAAACAAGTATTGGATAAAACATAGCTGGAAAACTTGTAAGGCCATCACTACTGATCATGTCATGGTTTTAATACAAAAAACAAGGGGCACATAGATACCAGATTAAACAAGATGCTGATCCTCTTAAAATTTTGTCCAGCATCACTGCAGTATTGTTGTCGCTATTGGTGCTATTATTATTAATCTTATTATTACTCAGCATCGTTTGTGTACAGGGGTGGATCAAAGGGTCAAGCCTAAAAATTAGGAGACAAGTACTAAAAATCTGTAGGTGAGAAGTTTACAAAATCACTAACTTTGGAATTTCAGGAAGCAAACCAGTAAGTATTGGCAATTGTTTTAAATTGGTAACCCAAGACCTTGGGATGCCTCCAGTTGGTGAAATTTGTATGGGAGGGAGGATGACCTGATCTTGCTTCCATTTTATTTTAATTTCTTCCCTTACTGCTTGGTACTTTGCAAATGTTATACTTTCTGTACTTCTGAGGTTGCTTGTTGATGAAACTCCAACTCCCATAAGATCTGTTGCTATTATTGTTTATTTAGAAGTATAATATCCAGCTTATTAAAACCATTTTATCTGGGATAATTTGCTTGTCCTGGTATAGTATAGTACAGTATTATGGTTTTGTTTTCTAAACTGAAGGTGGCTGGTATTTATAATATAGAGGAAAAGATCTGAGTAATCCATAAGGTTTAGCCAAATTCTGAAAAATGATCCTTGTAATTTAGTTATGCCTGCACATGTAATCCTAATTCTTTCCCCCATTTATGATATTTTAGGGCATCCAGCTATGACATGAAGAACTGTTTCTTTAGATTTGTGACAGGCTCTACGCATATCACATACCTTGCTTCATAACTATTTTCAGATAGTATCTACTGTAGATAATATGGTATTGAACTGCATGCATGAATCCCTCAGTTTCAATCTGAAGATGGCCTAATTTAAACCATAGGTTCAATTGTTGCTTATGAACATTATCATTCAGGATATAACTGGGTTGCTATCCATGTAACATTGTCTCAAGTCATGCCTCCCCACATGATGGGACTTTTGTTAATGTAGGTTGGTTCTCATTGCAGGTTGTCTTACTGTTCATCCTTTATCACCTTCTAGTAATCTGATGAAATGGAACCATGTTTCTAGAGAAGTAATTTCAAAGTTTGATTCTTTAACCCATACATAGATTCTTGAGGTTGACAAGCCTGAATATGTCCATTCTCTATGGTAAATAAAGGCGCTTTGCACATGCCTTTGAATGATGTATTGGTATTTTGATAGAAGGACTTGGGTTTTCTTATTTAAATCATCAAAATCACTTTATGTCCAGTCCACAATTCCAAAAGAATACTGGGATTGCCCAGGTATTGATAGCAGTATTTTTTTTCCTTTTGCATTGAACTCTGTTCTGAGTACCACCTTCACTTTTTCCTGAATAACAATTTAAGTTCCTTGTGGTTTTTTATTGAGATTTTTGTGGATACCTACATATGGTTTTTCTGCTTCTTTAAGCATTCAATATACTGTTCATTAGTGAGCTCTTGGCTACTCTCTAAGAATTTTCCTCTTTTCATGTGGATAATCAATCGGACATTTATCAACATCAAAGCTCATTCTTATATCTGTACTATAAGACTCAATGAAATTTAAGAAATTATTCAGTTTATCAGAATTTGCAAACAACTTAATATTGTTCATATACATTAAGTATGAAAGATCAAGACCATTCCTCTGATTATTAGGCCTGCAACCCTGAGTGCTACTCCTGAGCTGTTTTGACAGAGAGTTTTAAAACCATTTTATCTGAGATAAAATGGTTTTAAAACTTCTTTAAGTACTTTGAAGAACCACAAAGTACTTAAAGAATCATCTGAAAAAAAAGAATCATCTGAAAGATACCTCTTCTGATAAAAATATTGTTAAACAGGTTTTTCTACTTAATTTTATTTTCCACTTTGCCATGAATTTAGATAATAAAATAATAATTCTGTTATTAATTTTGTAGATCTTCAGCATTTCAAGAAACCATGAGTGGGGCACAGAACTGAATGCCTTTTCATAATCAATATATAAGCAATGACAAATTTCTGGAGTTTCCTTCAAGCCTAATTCAATATGAAGGAATCAGTAGTGAGAAATTCCTTACTATCGCTGGATTTCTTAATATGATCTCTCTATCGGCAAGTGTTTTGGTAGGTAACTGATGTAAATAGCATGTGAACTGTGGGTAAATGGGTGATAAGTTGATAAGTTTAAGATCAGAAAAATTGCCAGGTTTATAAAGGAGATGGGGTGGTCCTTGTGGGAAGAATTCTAGAATAGGATTAGGGTTGTCAAGGACTTCATTAAAAAGTTTAGAGAAGTTTCAGTGAGTTGACATAAAATTTTTCCATCAGAGATTAAGGATTGCATCCACTCCTAGAGCTTTCCAATTTTGTGTCCAGGGCTTGACATGCATCCCTTTCACAGAGGATCACAAGTAGTTTGGAGCTGTAAACTTGACATATTGGAGCCAGGGGTGTTTAAATTGTATCTAGTAGCACAAGACCACCACAGATTTGCCCAGTCCTTCTCAAAATCCTCCTTAGATGGAACAATGGCTTCGAATTTCTGTCCTACTTGGGACAGATTGCAAAAGAATTGTTTTTAGTGTTGTCGTTGGCACCTAGAATGTCCAGCTGAACACTGTTGGGCTGGCTGCATGCTGGATGAAAAGACTGAACAGAATACAGCAGATGATATTTTACAGAGTTTACTATTAACGTATGCCATTTACTGTATATGCACCACTTACAGCAAAACAGAGAAAAGTAAAACAGAAGATTACAGTTTGGAAATGTTGGCTAAACCATAACCATTGTAACATGAAAATAATGTTTACTAGATTTAGGCAGAGCAAGCCAAAAGCAACAGAAGGGAGGATCCAATATGGAAAAACCACCAAACCCAATTATTGCAGGATCCATGCCAGCAGGATAGAAATGGAGATGGGGGCGGGGTATGAGCTGAAAATACATATGTATGTTAAAGGAATAGAAAGCCTTAAGATTTGGCTCCCCCCAATCTGCCCTGGCACAATTCTTTTTGCCAGAACTATGGATAAACACTACCATAGCAGAGGCCTCCATGACCAGGGCTATATGCAAAGTAGGCCTCTTTCTCTGCCCGTGGACCTTTTCCCACTAATTGTAATGGTCCTTGCCAGACAACTGGAATGGGACCTTGATGTGACCCTTTTAACATGTCTGCAGAACTCCAGATTTTGAAGCAAGGTTCTTTAGATAGACTTGCTCATACATGTGACCTGTGGTTTTGCCCTTTATTGAGAAGTATAAGGCTTTCTTTTCTCTGTAAACATTGTGGCCAAATGAAAGAGACAAAATAATTCAATGCATAATAAACAAACTAATCACTTTAAGCTCCTGTCACAGAGTTAGTCCTGCTGTTTAATATAATCTTCCTCTATGCAATGAAGACACAGAAAAAAGGACAAATTATTGAAAAAAGATTATGAGAGAAGTAAATAAAACATCTACTGGAAAATCTCAATTACTTCTCCCAGTTTAGGTAAAAAGAAGGTTCTATTATTTCCTATCACCTGATTGCCTCTCAATCCTCTTGCACTGTATATGTCCAGATAAAAGCCAGATGTTTTTAATCTTTATTTTGTCTCCCTCCCTCTCCATGGAGCTAACAGCTGATGCAGTAAAGGCAATTTTAACAGAGAACACAACATGAGGGAAAGAATTAAAGATTTCCTTCTCCATCTGTAGCTCCTTGAATAAAGTTCTCCCCTACTTTTTTTCTGAATAATTTTAATAACACACTAGAAAACTTGACCATGAATGCCACATATCACTTCTTTTTTAGACCCAAGGAGAACCAGCACCAAGCTGTGCATTTAGGTAGGATATTATTTCTTGGGTGTATTTTGTATTACTGAACTTCGTAGCATTCTCATGCACAGGAAGAAGCAATTCAATGCTACACAACTCTCTCATCACAATCATTTCTGTGTCTTTTGGTGTTTGGCTTTCAGCATTTCTTGCACTCAATGAGCTTTTTGATCTTGGGGGAGAACTGAGTCATTATCAGCCAGCCACAATCTATACTCCAAGAGAATACAGGTAGAGGTACAATGCTAAGCCCTTTCCTCTTCTTCACAAAATTCTACTGAGATCTGCTCTGGTAAGGTTGTTTTCCAAAGACATAATAAGCAAACAGTGAGGCCACATCTAAATAAAGGTAATGATATGAGGTATCCCTACTGTAGCTGCAAGCTCTCTCTGTATTGCCTTTAATGAGATGAAATTCTTTTTATTGCTGCAGTTACTCAAAAGACGTAAGAATAATTCATTCCCATGGGAGGGCTACAGGTTAAATCAAAATTCTGTTTAGGATGTGTAGCAAAAAGACAAAAGACAACATCATACTAACAGTTTTTTTTCCTTACCTGGGTATTTCCCTCCTCTGCTTCTCTTAATGAAGCAAACTATCAGCAAAATCAGGACCAGGAGGGCGATGGCGCACATCAGTCCAATAAACCAACCCTGAGTTGCAATGTCCCCTTGGTTCTTATTATATGCTATTAGGAGGAGGTGAAAAAGAGAAGTTACAAGAATAGAATTTATCCATATAGTGAAGATACGTTAAAGTACCAAGCTATAGTTATATCTTTTCCCATTAGCAACCATTGTTTTAGAACGGATCACTTTAAAGCCCAAATCCCTAATGTGTGTGTGTGTGTGTGTGTGTGTGTGTGTGTGTGTGTACACACACATGTACAGTATATGATTTCTTCTAGATCTGAAGCTTTATGGTGGTTACTTTGTTTTTCCAACTGCATTACAACCCAAGCACTAACAGCAGAGATGAAGATCCAAGGGTGGCAAAGAAGGCTGAAGGATAATAGTGGTGATTGGAACAAGATGGGGAAGAGAAATAAGTTTAAGGTATTGCCTAACAAAGGAGGGGTATATAAAATGCAGGGGTGGTGAAGCAGCAGCAGAACAAAACAAAAAAGCTGGGTAACAGACTTGATCACTCATTTTCAACAGGAATCTCAAAAGAGAAGGCAAAAGTTATTCAACAGAAAATGTATCTTTATTTGCCTGGCAGGTAGAATAAACACATAAGCAGCACAAAAGACTTCCCAAAACATTAATCAGTACCTTGAAAGCTACAGGAGTCACACAGTACAAGTTAAAAGGAATTCCTTAAATAGCAAACACCATTCAGAAATCAGTTATATTTGAAATGACTTATTTGCTTTATTCTTGTCCATTCTAAATTCTTAGTGCAGATGGTGATCCTTCTGTCAGTTTAACACTGAATCGCTAAAATCCAGCTGCCAACTCATTGTCAACAAAAATTTTATAGCAATGCAGAAAGATTGTAGCAAAACTCTGGAGAAAAATTTAGGAGCTGTGAAGCAAACATCAAAAACAGGATTGTTTGATTATTGGAAGAATTAATGCAATTGAGAGCAGGAAAATGAAGTGCATGATCACTATATGACGACACTTTATCCATCTGTCCAGTTGTAAGATAAAACAAGTATGTAGTGCCTCTTCCTGCCACTATACCCAACCTTGCTTAAACATCTGCTTTCTTGCTTGCACACTAGGAAAAATGATTCCGACCAGAAATTTCTCACTTGTTTGATGAATATTTGCTTCCTCCATGGAAAGAGCTGACATGTACTATTGTAGTAATTTAAAATCTTGTGCTGCTGCATGTATCCTGTCCTTCTACCTAGTGGCTCATTTTTAATCTTTAGTGTTGATGTAGCCTGCATTCCATTATAAATGCAAGTATGATTTTAGCGACATGGAATTTTCCAAATGATTGGTTACATGCCATATTCTGCTGGTATATTCTGTTGGTTGGGACCTCGTCTAGTAACTGGGATCCAGAAAATGATCACCCATAAGATATTGACATCTAGCAGGGAATCAGTTCTTGAATCCTGTTGTTTGCTGTCAGATCTTTCGTTGAAAATATTGTGTTAAAAGAAGAAGAGCACAATACAGAAATAAAAATAAGAATATGACATTATACCGTGATGTTTATCTGGTTTCCAAACATTGTTAGCAGTCTGATCCAGAGTAAATTAGTAGTATTTCAGTCTCACAGAAATTATTGAGTCCTTAGATAGTTATGAACAGCTTGTTCCATGGCTTTCAACAGATCTACAGTGTAGCTGTGTATGGATTCATCAGACTTAGGGTATTTTGTAAAATGACACACAGAGAAGAAAACAAATTTCAGCACAATGGAGGGAGATAAATAGGAAAGTGCCATATAAGGGTTTTTTTTGGGGGGGGGGGAACGGGGTTGGCCTCCAACTCCAACACACCTGGACCAATGCCTCTCCCAGAACCTGCATTGGTGTCTTGGGCCCTGCTCTGCCAGAGTTGTGGCCACACTTCTCTTTGACCTCTTTGGTGCCTGCCAAAGAACTACAACTCCCAAAAACCACAGCAGTAGCTTCCTTTCTTTGTATATTCACAAAAGAAAGCAAGGCCTGAGATAGTTATGCAGTCTTAGAAACAAACCTTGATCCAGGAGGATGAAATGAAGTTGTATATCTGTGGGATGGAACTCTCCAAATTCTGTCTAGGAAATTCTTGGAGAATTTTGGGAGTTGGAGTCCAATAAAACAAATGGCACATCCCAAGGAATAAATGAATGTAACTGTATATTTATGACAGGAATTAGGAGTAAAATATAGAAGCTCAAATGACAAACTATCAACATGCGGAATGTTTAATATGGGTGAATTTTTCTTCTTGAAAAATACCTACCTACCTGAATATGAAAACATGGTACACTGAGAAGTACTCTGTTAGACCTAAATAGGAATCACTATTTATATACGAAACACAAAATGGTAAGGTTGTATACTGACAGGAACTCAACAATTTCAATTCCTAACTTATGCATCATTTGTTTTTTTTCTTGGAAAAAAATAATGCCAGATTATTAAAACAGACATTCACAAACATCTTCTACAACAGTAAAGTGTTTCAAACTTCATGGAAAAGCATGGCTCATCAAGACTCTATGCAAGTCCCATGATAGGAATTATTCACTCAGATCAAACTGTTGAAGGACAACAGTTGGATTCATGTCTAGAAAATCAATGAGAGAATTCTTCTTTCCTCTGAATGAAAGTAGAATCCTGCCATTAGACCATAAGCTAATGGTTTTATCAGAACACCAGAAGGAAGTACCACATATAAGTAGCTTTCAAATTTATCTACAATAAATTAAAAATATTCTGAACAGCACTAATGGAAGATTACTGCTTCACACAGAATTGAAGCTCTGCCAACATTATAATGGAGATGGAGCCTGCATTCATTGCCTAAATACCTTTCTCAGACTCTCCGTGTCTACTCGCATTAAACGTTCAATTCCACAATGCTTATTCACAGAAATAATTTGTTCAGATAGAGACATGCAAATATTTTAGAGACCATCATAGTGTTAATTGCATTAAAATATCTGGATATAACCTACTTAAGGCTGTCTCCAGATCTGAAAAGCAAATGCTTCTCGGTTGCTTTTCCTTGGTTTGGACGGGTAGCAGCAGCACAAGGAGGAGGCAGTAATGGTAGGATTGCTCAGGAGAAAAGTGGGAACTAGGGTGGGCTGCTGTGCCTGTGGCTGATGCCTCAGAACATTGTGTAGCAACAACAGGCCTGTGGAATTGGCAGGCAATATGAAACCTCTGGACTTCTCAGGCCTGCTAGAAACATGTGCACCTAGACTATCTGCAGAGTCAATAAAGCAGTATCTTCTGCTTCTTGCATATTACAGTACAGTCCATCTTAAGGTCCTATTGATTTTTGGGAAATCTTCATATGAAGACCATACTCTTTGAATCTTAATGTGTTGTGGTTGCCCTTAGCTCTGGTCTGATCCTGACACCTGAGTCTACTATCAAGCTGTGGAGCACAAAAGGACTAATTTTTTATATTTCATGCTTTTAATACTTGAAGATATATATAGGCAGGCATCCTTCAGTCTAGAGAGACTATGGTAACATGCTCTGAATCGAGGAGTGTCCTCTCCAGAGCATGAAGCCCGGGTAAAGTAATATGGAGGATAAGCTGTTACCTGAGTAGCAGATCCCCCCTCTCCACATTGCTGAAATGGTCCAATGGAAAGGCAAGAGCCAATATGACTGGTACTTGAAGAATAAAAGCAAAATATGCTACAATTACTTTGGAAAGGGATCACAGTTCTGTGGTGGAGTACAAACTCTGCATGCTAAAGATTGTGAGTTCAGTTGCTGGCATCACTAGTTAGACTGGTGACGGTGTACTCTCTCCCTTTCTCTCTTCACAGAACTAGTAAAATGGAGACAGATTGATTTCCTGTAAAATTTGAGTAGGTGGTAAGTTCACTAGGGGAATCTGCTTCTATATCATTATGTGATGCTTTTCAGAATAAGCAGGCTTTTAACTGACTGAAGGTGAGATGCCCTTCCTGGCTTTTATGCTTTCAACATTCTCTACAGGCATTCATTGTTGGCAGTTGATTTACAAAGGCATTTTTTCCTGTTGAAAGCTCTGCTGTAAGAGAGGAGCACACTCAGAAGCGATGAAGATCCTCTAATGGAAGGAGGAAAAACTAATTGCATGGACTTGAGAATGGCATTAGGCTAAATGAATCTACAGAAAAGGCAGATAGGGAATAGAATTATAGCAGAGGACTTGGGAACACACACTGATTCTATTAATGAGTGAACACAGAAAAGCTTTCAATGAACAAAAGTTATGAATCTTACGAGATACAAAGAAGTAACAACTCAGAAAAGCTAATGTATAGAATGAAGGAAAAAGGTGCTCTTGATTGTACAGCAATCATTTTTGTGGCAAATTCACAAAACTGAGCAATTCTCCTAAGTAATTTCAAAATTACAAAAAAACAACAACCGACCCAAAAAACATGCAGCATGTGCAGCTAGCTATTCCAACCTCATCAATAAACAGCTGAATCTTGTGATCCTCACATGGCCTAATGACAAGCACACTGCCTTCCGTGTCAATGCCTACAGCAGTCATGGGCTGCTGCCCTGTTGCAAGCAAGATTTCTTATATCTAACCCACTGTAATCCCTGAAACAAGCCAAAGTTTCTAACTACAGTGTAGCCTTCCTTTGAAAAGATAGGTAGAAAAGGATCTTCTCTTATCCCTGCCAAAGAGAAGTTGAATAGAAACTGAAACAGAATATTATAGTAAGTACTGAAGTACAAGCCATTATTTGTATTGTAACAGAAAGGTAAGATCGGGTTTGTTGTTGTTATTCAGTAAAACAACAATGGCTTTGGTTAAACTACACAGGGGCTAGAGGGAATCTAATTTACTTTCCTCATAGCTCCTATCAGCTGCCTTTTGACCAAACTCCAGGAGGCAGTGGAAGACAGGAGGGCCTGGCATCGTCCATGGGGTCACGAAGAGCCGGACATGACTTAACGACTAAGCAACAACAACAATCATCTGCCTAAGTATCTCAACACCATAGATATTTGCAATGGCATTATATTTAGACAAGCAGTATGTATCCTGGTAGAATCCCCTCATCTCCACCCCCAGATATGCTCTCATATTACAGCCTATTTCAGGGGCCTTTCATTTTTTAAGGCCCTCGTAAATTCCAGACACTATTCCCCGATTCCTCTGGCTAAATATCATTAGCCATGATAGGCATGGGACAAACAAGCAAGTACATCATGGACCAAGTATTTTTTATCAACACTCCTCCCTCCCACATTCTGTAACATCTGAAACTTATCCAAATAGTGGAAATACTGGTCTAAAAGAATGTTCTGTAATTACTGCACCGAATTTGGTAATTCTGTATTACAAGCAACTTCACCTGTAATGTCTGAAATCCTGCTGCTTAGCATTGTAAAGTTGCAGCTAGAAGAGGCCCACTGAATCAATAGAACAGAGAAACAGATTCATGAAATCCTGCCTGATTTAATGGGTGTACTCTAGTTGTGACATAGTTTGCTAAGCAGCAGGATTCCAGCAAATATGCACATTCTGAGTAGTAACAAAAGCATAACTATATTCTTCTTTTTTTGCCGGTTGATGTTAGTGAGACTCTGTTAATAGTTTTGGGTCTACTGTCTACTCTTTTATGCCTATTCATCATTTCATGGGAAAGCTTTTAAATCTTTCTGCTCATTTTTCATTTTCAAACATTTTCTTTTCTTTAAGAAAAAATTCTAAAATAACTTAAAATGTACTTCGAACATGCTACCAACACATCACCCTTGGATTTATCACTAATGTTGAGACATTACAATTTTTAGAATAATACCTAATGCAGCTGTGGACAGAATTAAGGGGGGAAAAGAAAAGGGGGTAAGGCGAAATAGTGTACCACTTTACAGACTAATAGATTTGTTTCATTGTGAATTTTTATGGATCCAAATCCATTCCTTCAGACACCAGGAGTACAAATACATGTTCACTCTATCTATACACCATCCTCATGAGAGTTGTGACCATGTGAGGATACAGATAATAGACAAATTGACAAAGTGAAGAATAATTCTATCTTATTAGTCACTGTCCAAAACCTTTTCAAGTTTTGTTATAGCACATGAAGCTGTGGTGATATCACCCCAAAAATTATCCCACCCATTCTAAAATATCAGTCTTGGGAGTTTGATCAGCCACAGAATACAAGCAAACGTTTTTTCAGACCATGAATAGAGAACCCATCAACTTCCATCAGCCCATCAGCCAACATGGCTCATGACCAGAAATTGGGTCACCAAATGAAAGGCCATATTTCTCTCAGCTCTCCCTGAGATCACTTTAGGGACCTGTGTAAAGTATTGTAAACTAGGAAAAGCTCTGCTGGATAGCACTGGGCAAATGGGATAATGGCAGTGAAGAAAGTTTGCTTTATCTTCCCCCTTGCTGTAGTAGAACAGTCTCTTGTATTCATACAAGAATAATGTGTGGAAATATTTTCTACATTTGGTCAAATTCACTCTGTCAATGTTTGATATTTTGGAGGAATAAAGTTGAAATGATTAAAGGAGGTATAAAAACATAGCCCTGGAAATGTGGATTGTGCATAGATTTGAACAGAAATGTACTGAATGTCTGTTAGAGTCTACTGCAGGGAAAGCAGCCAGCTTCACCAGTTAAGCAAAATACAGTATAAAAGCCATTGACTAAAAGACCAGCAGAAGACAGTATGAATTTTGCAGCCCTGGTAGAACGCATTGCAAAAAGTATATGATTTTCCGGGATACAATCCTACAGTAAAATACTGCATGTCTCCTTCAATTGCAAAACCAGTCTTCTTGTTTATAAAACAAGTTTACTAGCATTTTCTGCATTGCAAGAGAATTCTATTAGAAACTTCATGTTAACCGCACATAAATTGTCAGCTGAGTGCAGAGATGTAAATATTTACTTAGTACAAAAACAATCAGACAGTTTGAATGACAATGAAACAGACAGCAAGCAAGAAGCATGAACACATTGGCAGCTCACAGCACTGGCAGGAGAAACCATCAGGCAACATGCAGCCAGAAAGGGAACATGTAACAGGCATAGAGAAGAACAGATGAGACCGTGACTTGTCTTACGCAGAATCAGGCTGGCTGGCTAAGCAACCATTTCTGTGTGATCATATAATATGTTAAAAAGCTGGGTAATATATTTTTATCTTCACATTATATTTTTATTTTTTAAACTCTGATATTTTAAGATGTATACGCTTTGTTTTTCGATTGTGCCTTTCAAAGGTTATACACTCCTACATTTTAGAATATAATTAAAACATTCTCTTTGGTATTTTTATCGTACCTGCATTTTGAACCAAAATTGAAACATGTCTTAAGTATTTATCTGCAACTTAATATGCCTTCATATGTTTTTAAGTATTTGTGCCTATAGTTGTTTTAACAATTGTAAGAATTTTGGCTTTTTACATGATTTAATTTTTTTAAAGAAAAAATACAGCTTTACTTAGCTACAGGATATTTTGAATTGCTGAAAACTGAAGTAATAGCGCCTGTAACTTCCCAAAGGTTAACTGTTTTGAACAATTTTGGATTTCATTTTTATCTATACACAATGTAGAGGCAATTAGATTAATAAAGCTTAGGCACGTTGATGTTGCCTGAATAATTTTTCTACATGGGAAAAGTAGAATGAATAAAATGTGGATATCTAGATTAGGAGTTATGCCACCATGAAACAATGGCTTATTCTTATCTTCTGAAGAGAAATTTATTCAATGAGCAATTTATACTTTGATACTCAGAAGGACTTTCATATGATTGGCATGGTTATTTGACCTCAAACTTAAATTAACTCTATCAGGGGAAAATGTTAGCTCTGACAGATCCCCACAAATTCAAACTACTAAAGTAGTTTGAATCTATTTTTATAGAATGGTTAAAACTTTGATCAAGTGTCATCCATCTGACCTTGACAATTTGTTGTATTTTTCCATTTTTATTTCGACTAACTAATCACTCAATTGCACTAGCAAAGGAAAGAATGAATAAACTACAGCTGTGGAGCAACTTAAGTCTGAGTTTTATTCAGATAAATAAAGTGGTATCTGTAGAACACAAACTTTGCAAAAGAGTCTAAAGAAAGAGGATGTTACTGTTTTTTCACAGGTGTTTCACATGGCAGGGCCAGCTGACTCTGATCTGAGAAGCATCTAGTCAAAAAGAATGAGGAGACAGGGGACACTGCAAAGAGAAATTAAAACATTAAAATAGTGTCGCTCAGGCAGCCACCTGAGAGACATCATCTGAACAAAACATACATCCTCAAAGTCTTCATCACTCTCCAATGAAGAACTCCTGAAACATGGTTAAATTTAGCTAGTTCAGAATTATCTAAGTTGTGTTTAGGCAGACCATGCATATGGAAGAAATGGGGACATTTCTTGATGTCTCTTGACTAGGTTCTGGCATCTGACAGATTACACTTTCTATGTATGGTACATCTCTTTTTTTCCCTTTCCCAAAAGGAAGCAAACGAGAGGAGCGGGAAGAGAGCAGCGGATAGAGATAGGTCTTTGTGGGGTTAGGATGGCAATCTGATGGTTGCAAGATACTCAATATTTTGGTCTCCCCATTTTAATATAGAAACCAAAGGATAATGTGTCTGCATTATCCAGCACTTGGGAAAATGCACACATATACCGTAATATGAGCATGGATGTATATGGACACAACCAGGAAAAAAAAATCCACAGGTGACAAATAAGAAAAAGAGATAGAATCATTTATCAATCCATTTCAAAATATATTGTATGGATAAACCAACTTATAAAGGGAGTATCAGCCTTCTCCATATACTGCTGTGGCAAGAACTTTCAGCAAGACTCAAAGCTTTGACACATACCTTTTGGACACAGTCTCACAACAGAAAACCTGGAGAAGCTTTGCACTTGTTCAGTTACCCTGGCCAAGGATGGCAAGTTAGAATTATAAATAATTTTTCCAGTTGTATAAAGTGAGTAAATGCTTTTTTCCATGCAAAGTAAAAGAAATAAGGTATCTCCCTGCACTTAGAACATGCAAGTCCGGACAATGAAAAATATATTTAAATAACCATCGCAAAATTCCCATTCCATATTTCCTGCAAGTGTTTAAATTAGTTTCAAGGTGAATGTACCTACATATAAGGACTACAAGATGCTTTACAACAGAAATACTTAAGGGATTATACACGATTGCTGGAATATATATTTCCAACACACTGCATGGACCAACAGAAATCCAATGTACTAAAATGACAACAAAGATAATGACTTGTGTTCCTTGCTGTTGATTTTGCTGTTGCTATCAGATGGAAAATGTATCCAGTCAGAACATGCTAAAATAAGAAGCATTCTCTACAGGTTTACGTAGCATTTTTACTTCTAAAATGTAACCCTATGAATGTACATCAGGGGTTACTCTGTGTGTAATTAACTGAAGATTAGAGTGCTGTTTTCAGTGCATCTCCAATTCTGAAAGTTTTTCCTCAGAACACAGAAGATGTTGCTATATTAACTGATATACAAGGGCAGCAAAAATAAAGTCCACCTATTTCAGATACTTAGTGTTCCCATTTCATCATTAGGAAGGACACAGGACCATCTCTTACTATTAACATTTTATACAATTTGAACAAAAACTGTGAACTTCCTCAACAATTTGAAAAGAAAAATACTATTAACAAAAGTTCTATAGACTCTTGTTATTCTTTGTGGCTATATGCAGTCTCTCTAGGTTCAAAGAAACCATGCCTCAGATTGCTAGATCTTGGGGAAGAGTAATAGAAGTGTTTGTTCTATTTCCTTTATGTTCTGCTGATGGGCTTTTTTTGACCATTGTAGAAATAAGATATTATTGACTAGCCTCTGACCTGTACTAGCAAGGATCGTCCTAAGCTCTTATAAGTTTATGTGTGTTTTCACGCTTCTCAACTATACTGAATTCAATACTTTGACATATTTAGAAAAAAAGCAGGATTACGTTCAAGTTTTCTATTTCAACAAATCAGTACCATATACTGTATTAACTGTATTTTAAAATTTCACTACTTATTTTTATTTTGGACTCTTTTCTTCCCATGCTTCTTGCTTCACTGATCATCAACACAATGGACAAAATCCTGTTGGTGTAAATTTACACTGGCATAACATGGATCAGGCACTGGAAAGATTTAATTTAATTTAAACTATCCCCATTTTGGAAGTCCTAGGATTGATTGGTGTGTGTGTGTAAAAAAGTAAAAAAGTGCCACCGAAATACCACTGGCAGTCCTGATCCCAGTGAGTGATTTTTAAAACTATTACAGGATCCCATTCACACCATGTTCTGAGGCTCCCAAAGTCTTCCTTAGAGTGAAAAAGGAGCTATAGGGAGTCTTGGGACCTGAAAGCAGGGAGAAATATGAAGTTTACCATTCGTTTAAATACTTCTGGCACCCAGTCTGGGTTATGCTGGCATAAATTTTACACAACAGGATCTTGCCCACTGTGTTGTTCTAGAGAAAGCAACAACTAAAACTAAAAATTAAAATATTCTGTTTTTTCCCTTAAATTTCACCACTGTTCAATTCTTTAAAATAATTGTCTTCTTTCTGATTCACTTCCTACTTTGGTTCTCATTCTTATTTTGTCCCAATCTGATTCCTCTAATTCTCTTTAGGTCGGATTATCTCATCCTTATCTCAATACTCTTGAGTTCTGCTGTGTACTATATTTTTTATGTATGAAAAGATAGTTTCTCTGACACAATGTTATCCTCCTTAGATACCTTTTCTCTCTCAAAACCAATTTGCTACTTATTTTCAAAACTCATTTTCTAGTTTCAGATAATCTTTTATCTCCTATTTCTTTATGTACTGCTTGATCTCCATTTTCTAATCCTTTGCTGCTTTGTAACACCCCACCTGGATTCTTTCTATTGCATGTTTTTATGCTTCCCTCTTTCTTGGCATCCAATATCTATATAACTGATTCACTTCTTCTGGCCTTCCCATGTAGTATTTTTTATTTTCAATTTTATTTCTTTCTACATTAAAATGTAAGCCACTTGGGCAGTCTGTGTATTTTTATTTTTATTTTATTTGGTCTTATTTTTTGCTGTGTATGAAATCACATTTTCAGACACTTCACAATAGCAATAACAACAATTATTATTGTACTTTTCATTAGCATTTTATATATTTTAAAACCTGCTTTAATTAGATGAATATTTTCCTTATAGCTTTTTATGTAACAACCATCCTATTCTTTCCACAGAAGTGTAGAAAGTACTCAAAATGGATATGTGACATTCACCTCTCTGATGAAAGGGAATTACTTCTTGGTTAAATAAATACAAAAAATATGGGCAAACTGGGATGTGGCAACTGTTCATTGAATTTAATTATTATTACTTGAGCCAGTTATTTGAATACTTTCTAAAATCTTGAACAAGAAGTTCAGAAATATGAACTGAAGCTACTTGTATGAGAAACATTTCAATCTAATAGGAAAGAAGTCCAGTTGCCATAACTCAAATTCCAGATAACTTCACCTGGATGACTAAGAATCTTCACAGGTATATGAATAAAAAAACCCTAATATTTTCTTATGTAAATACGTTACATACATTATCATAGCCTCTTGAGACTGAAGAATGCCTACTATTTACTCATGTTTGATTGCATCCATACTGGAATCCATTACTGCTGCTGAGGTACTATTTTTCTACAAGTAGCTGGAAATAAGTAAAATATGAGTCCCAGAACTTGATACAGAACTTTCAGTCTTTCCCATGACCAAGATTTCTTTTATAATGTTTTCTCACAAGAACATTGTGTTCAGCGAAAGTGCTTCCCAACATTGATTAAGAGCTTCCTGGTTACAGGTTCTGACTATTTTATTACTTCATATTCAGTGGAACTGGAGGATTAGTGAATTGTACATTAATCAGTCAAGTTCCTTTCTTCAAATGATGCTATAATTATTTGTTTCATTTCATTTTCTGTACAGTGAAATAACGTCCAGGAAAATTTTTTATTACTCCCTGAATAATACCAGTAGTTCTTTGTCTATACATATTGGACAAGACAGCATTACAGTAATGTTTTCACTACCCCTTGCTACTGTTCCCATGTTTCTTCAAGTCTGATGGACATGGAAAAAAAACCCCAACACAAAACAGAATATAATCTGACAAGGTTAATAACCACATTCTGTGAAACCAAATTAGTACCATTCTCAGATTATGGTGTCATTTGTTAGCATATTCATTCTACATTTTTCTATGAACCTCATACAGACAAATCCACCATCTGATATTATCTTCCAGTCTTTTCCATATGAACGCTGATGTATAAATATCGTCACATAACTGCATGTGCTCATGCAACAACTGGCAACATGACTATGAGCAGTGCAAGCACACACAAATGAAAACACAAACACATATAGCAATAGATAGCATATTCTTTAACAACAGGGTTTATCTGGGAGTTTAAATAAAGAGTCATATATCTCTGCCCTTCTTATAAGGTTTCTTATTCCCAAAGCAAGCCTGTTTCATTTAAAAATAGTCATGCTGAGATTTTTAAGAAAATGAAACATAGTGTAAACATCCTCACTGCAGATGAAATATTCTACTTTGTAGTTGTATAATAAGGGCAGAGTATGCAATGTTGGCAAAGGAGTGGATGAAACATTCTCCATGCATGCCTTAATTCTGCCATCTCAAGCAGCAGCAAGAAAGAGCAATAAGCTTGGAATGGAATACACCTTAAAACATAGCACACAGTGGGGCTGAGCCCCATCTCACCTGGACTTGTCTGAAAGGTTACATTCGAGCTGACTGTATCATTCCCTTTGGGGAAAACACGCACTATATACTTCTCCCCGGGAGTCAGGTTATCCAGCTCCACATAGGCTTTAGCAGGGGAATATTTCACTGTGGTGTTACCTGAGAAACAGAAACCTCACATCAAAGGCAGCTAGCAGGGAAAAGAGAGATTACTGTGTTGGCAAATTCCACTAACATCAAACTAGCCTACTGAATTGACACATGTCCCTGCTGATGACAAGACTGAAAAGAGGAACATATCAGCAGGGTGAACATCCAGGCACCACCATTGTAAAGGTCAAGGGTCAGTCTACAAAAGCATTGCAAATCAGCTCATTCCACTGGTTTTTCTAGCATCATAGGTTTTCTAGGATCACTTAACTAACCTAATTGAGCACTTGTTTCAATATTCTTAGTCTGCAACCATATGGAAGATTCTCTCACTCCTGGTTCAATGATTTCGTACAAAACCAGAAGTGCAAAAAAGTCTATAGAAAAAGAAAGAGCTACAAACTAAATAATCTCTGGGAAATCTTTTAAGAGTGAAGGATTATTATATTTCTTATGTAACCTGCAGTTGCCAGATGTATTGAATCAGTAACAACAACAATGCTTTCTCTGTGAGCACCCTTACGACGGATTAGAAATTCCTTTCCTGGTTCTTTACTATTCTCAGTATGCTTTGTAAATGGTGAAAGAGAAAAGTCACTTCTGAATTGTAAGACCATGCAGACTAATCGCAATATTCAACTATATTAAATAATATTAAATACACATTGTTAATATCATTGACACTTAGTGTTGTTTGCCTATCCTCATGTATCAAACCCTACAAAACTACAGTTATTCTTGTAGGATGGGAATTTTAGTTAAACTCTTGGATGAGTTATTAGCACAATCTTAGCAAATTGTGTGACATGGAATGTACATGGTTACAAAAGTAGTTAAATCCATATATACACTTCTGCTAGTACTGGCTAACTTATGAGTCCACCAGAAATCAAAATTTAAAGTCACTGGAGTCATTTACGGCTTGTCCATGCAACAGGTGTTTACATATCTGATTTATCTTTCTACTATAAACTAGAAGCACGGGGAGCATCCCAATGAATGAAACATTCTCACTACAATGCTGTAGTGGCCAGTTATGGGCTGCAAAGGAATGCTCCAAATAATTGCCAAGCCAATGGCAAGACATTTGTCAACAGCAGCAGACATTACATGCTTTATATTCAACCATTCTAGGTGCAATTCTCAAGGGCCCTATTGCTCATTTTAAAAAACAGGCATGTAGTAATACATAAAGGTTTGGAGCCAGCATCAAGAATAATGAATATGACTTGGCCCAGCAAACTAGAACCATGAAGAGCATACTTAGGGCAGATTCTTAATTTGCCTAGAGGACTATAAAGCCAGATGGCACTAAACGTTTAACATAACATAATTATTTGAACATTGCATATGGTCTCCCAGATTTAAGCAGGACAAAGGAAAGGAAAGGAAAGGAAAGGAAAGGAAAGGAAAGGAAAGGAAGGAAGGAAGGAAGGAAGGAAGGAAGGAAGGAAGGAAGGAAGGAAGGAAGGAAGGAAGAAAGAAAGAAAGAAAGAAAGAAAGAAAGAAAGAAAGAAAGAAAGAAAGAAAGAAAGAAAGAAAGAAAGAAAGAAAGAAAGAAAGAAAGAAAGAAAGAAAGAAAGAAAGAAAGAAAGAAAGAAAGAAAGAAAGAAAGAAAGAAAGAAAGAAAGAAAGAAAGAAAGAAAGAAAGAAAGAAAGAAAGAAAGAGGGTGGACAATTAAAACCTTAAAATATTTGTATTTGATAACTTTGGACACTGCTCATTGAAAAATGTTGGTATGATTTTTCTGCACAGCTGCACCTGTTTAGGTTTTTTTTGTGGGGGGGGGGGAAGCGCCAATCCAAAAATGTAGTCATTATTGTTTATCTCTCAAATCTGTTAGAGCTGGATCTCTATATCTGCATCTTTGTTTTTATAGCTCTCCTGTTCTGTGAAATACTGCAGCCACTACAGAGCATGTAGATGTTTTAGAGTGCACTGATCTGAAACTTCTACACTGAAGGGAGAGGAAGGCAAATTGAATTCAGAAGAATAGCAACATAAAACACAGTGAACAAATTAAACACCATGCTTTCCCCCATACCCCCAAAACAACACCCCATGCACAAATTAACCAGCAAGTTTAGTTACACTACAATTAACATGGCATGAAAGGTCCATTAAACCTCTGAGAGATGACAGGATCTCTGGTGGCATTAAGGACCCTGCAGCATTCCCGTGCTCCCAATGCTTAATGTTGATATACTCAACCACAAACTCAGTTTCAGGATCAAACGTGTGGTTCCAGGTGATGTTTGCCCAGTTACTGTTAGGTGAAGCTTTTACGTCCCAGATGGACTGCTTTCCAACACCAGCTGGTGAACAGGTTAGAACAGAGATTAGTAAACTGGATTATATATTTAAAATAAAATGGTGCATTAGAATATCACAGTATTTAAAACAGAATATAAGCAAGATACTCTAACGCAGACAAAGAAACACCAAATATAATGCACGAAAGGTTTTGGAGTTCTAGCAGTATCTCAAAAGGATAATGCATAAAGAAAAAAACTTGGAATGCCACTTCAAATAAAGGCTGAAATACTGTTGCTTAGTGTAGTATGTTGAGGTACGTTGCCCTAGAGCAGACCTACTGAATCAATGGGGATTTGGTGAGTCAACTCCTCCACAAGTTCCAGTGATTAGCCTAAAGTAGTTGCAACTTACTGTGCCAAACTAAGTCATAACTAGAGTTAGGTGCATTTTAATCAATATAAGGTATGAAGGAATTGACTCACCAAATCCCCACTGATAGCCTAGTATAGTGCAATTTACTATGCTAAGCAACAGGATTTCAGTCAATATATCATTAGAAGCACTTTCCTCATATAAACTGTACGTGGCATTTTTAAATATAAAGTTTTATGTATACAAAGCTCTTTATCAATAAATCACTTTTTTTTAAAAAAAAAAAACTACACTGATTTTAATGCAAGTGATTAACCATAACCATTCTGTACGGTGAACAATTTGGGAGGTAGAACAGCATTTTCAAAATGGCTATGGAAAGTGGATCTTCCTGCCAGTCAGAAAGATACATTTCATAAAGTGAGATGTACTGTATCTTATTCCTTACAGTACAATGTTTCCCAGCCTTACACTGACAGTTACTCTGTGAAATCAGAGATCTTAATTTTTTGCAAGACATTTGCTTCTTTAGGTCCTTGTTTTGGAAGGTTAATATATCTCAATTCATATCTTTCTCTTTGATTTTGCCAAAGCTGAAAGAACAGAGATTCAAGAGCAAATTGGAGAACCAACTGTCAGATTTGCTTTGCTTTGGATCCCTACATTGAGCAGGGGGTTGGACTTGGTGGCCTTAAACGCCCCTTCCAACTCAATTATGATTCTATGAACAGAATGAAAGGCAGTCCTGTGCATGTTCGAATGACCTGGACACTGAAGAATGAGAAGTTTTAATTTAGAGTTCTCAATTCTTCACAGTCTAGATATGAAAGGTACTTCAGCTAATTTCTATTGGTTCACATAGCTAAGAGGATCCAGGATCCAAATGAATCTAAAACTGGGCAGATGTGGGCTGTGCAACTGAATTCCCAAGATGAATATATTTAGAAATGATTATCTTCTGGTGGGGAAGACATACAACTTTCCTTGGGCAATATTCTTCATCTCTGTTTGAGCACTGCAGAATTTAACTGAGATAGAAGTGTTATTTTGATAATCCCTAAATTATCTTAGTTACACATCAAGAGACTTGAAGAACATAGCAAAATATTTATAATAGGCAGAGAACTGTGTTTATTTATACTCTGAAATATTAAATCCAGGACTTGTATTTGACCATGCAGATAAAATAATAACTTACAGCTTATTTAGTTTGGTCCACATCTGAGTTTTTTCAAAAAGACTGCTGATGCCTAAGACATTACAAGCTTAGCCACAGTATCTCCTGTTAGTCTCTTTCAATATGGAAAGAGTTTCACTAACACTGAGATGTTCAGTTCTACATTGTTCCAACTACGCTGAAATTCAATACAAATCAGTTTACACTTTTTATCTGGCAGAGTGGAGAGGGAGTGCTTATCAATATTTTCTACAGGACACACTGGGAAATAGTGTTCAAAATTGTTTTGTGGCTATCAAGTTGAAGCAATCAAGCAACGCACAGCAGGATGCTGGTCATTCATAGCTTCTCTCTGGCATTCCAGGGTCATGTGAATGCACCCAGTGTTTTTGTAATGAGAATTCTTTGTGCAGTATTTACTTTCACAGTAACTATGACCACTTTATAATGTGGCATATACAATGAAATTATTTTTCCCTTCTACTTTTCCCTTTTACAGTTCAGCTCTCTACAAATATATATATATATATTTGTAGAATTATAAATATAATTCCAGCAATACCAGTTTCATTTTAAAATGCTAATTATTTGATATTTTGACCCAGCAATTAGCACTGCATGCTCATTCATGCAACATTTAGGTTAGAGCAGCAGCTGAGAGATCATTACATCAATAGACAAACTGCAAGCCAGGCACCAATTTTGTATCTCAATATTTAGAATACGATTGAGCGCATACCCATTACCTTCAGTGGGATTCTGTGCATGCAAGTCTTTTGAAGCTGGGTTTCATCAAAAGTAAAGGGATTTGCCTTGACACCTCTTCATGAAAGGGAAGCTATTGCAAGCTGTTAAGATATACACTGTAAATAGCATAAGGCACTATCGGCAAGATTTGAGTTGGAAAATGGTTTCTTTGAGTTTTCCTATTTTATTTCTCCACAGTTGATGTAGACTCGGTGGAATATCATGTCAGAAATGTTGGCATGTGTTGCAGCCTCTGTGCAATAATGTCAGCCTCTCTAATGGGAGCATGATGAAGCAGTCAAGTAAGTGAATTAATCAGATTACTGCTTTTACTATGCTTGGGGTATAGCTTTCTTTCTTTCTTTCTTTCTTTCTTTCTTTTGCATTGCACTGTGTGGATCAGAGCCAAACTAGTTTGTTAAATACTGGACTCTGTTACCATCTACATTTATAACATTACCTGATTATGTTAGCCTCTGCAAAGAAATTGACATTTTTCCTTCTCTCTTCAGAAATGAAATAAGTGCTCCTATTTCTTTTTATGTTGAAGGAGGCATCAATTTAAATTGCATTTATATTTAGTTTTAGCTAAATATGAGTTTTCTCTGTATACTTGCAATTTAAAATGGTTCCAGCAATGTTTCCATGTGTTTTCATTGCTACATAATAAAAGTTAAGACCCATGAAGCTTGCAGGCCCAGCTTTTGGCATGCATTGATACTTCTTAATAGCAGGCCTCCTCCAAGCTCCCTGAAATGTCACCTTTGAGATTTGGGATAGTAAGAAGATACTTTTGGTAGAGCAAGAATCATAAAATGTTTTGCATGACAGGAACTGTGCCTTGGATCTTGAATGGAAGTTGTCAGTTAAATTGCCAACAATGTGTGATGCATTTTGGAAAGATATAATTCTTGGGCCACAGTCAGACATCATCCTTGGTTATCCATGCACAAAAATAAGCCAAACAGATGGCATTTGGGCATGCACACATATGATAATAATGCAGCAGTGTTCACAGGAATAAAATGCCATTTGTAGTACTTGGTGTTCAGTGACTGAAATTGGATTATTGTATTATATCTCTATGAGGCACCTTTCAAAGTGAGATTTAGGGAGCACTCATGTTGGATACTGTGGGGCATTTTCATGGCCCTGTTCACTCAGTCAGTGTTTGGCTTTTACAGCATGTCTGTCTTAGTGAAGAATGCACCTAAAATTCCATTACACGGCAATATAATAAGACCCTGGATGCATAACGCAAAGATTTCTTTTCACGTGCTACAAAGCAATTAGTATAACTCTGAGAACATTTTTGTACTGAATAGTTTGAAAAGCGTCCATACCTTGATACTAAGCATAAAGTATATTGAAAGATCAAGTTATGGTTGAGATAGTTCACATAAAGTAACTAGCAAAACACAGTAGCAGAATGCTCTTTTGTGATACCTATTGTACTAGCAACCACTGTGGTGATAGTTGTGTCTTCTGTAGTGGTTGTAGCTTCAGTAATGGTTGTTGCTTCTGCAGTGGTTGTAGCTTCTGTGGTGGTGGTGGTGGTAGCTTCTGTGGTGGTAACTGTAGTGGCAGCTTCTGTGGCAGTGGCTGCAGTGGTAGCTTCTGTAGTCGTAGGAGCCACAGTTGCAGCAACTGTAGTTTGGTTGCTTGTTGTTGGAGATATTAAAACTGGGAGAGGGAAGTGTAAAAACTACATTTTGAGGAGGATTTATGTACTTAGTCCATTGGTTTTTGTCATTTCTTGAGACTGAATATGCATGCAGGACACAGCAAAATGGATCAACCCACACACAAATCAGGGACTAAACTAACCAAGCAATTTGCAAACAACAAAAGCTCAAATTGTATTTCCCCCCCTTTTTTTTGGCAGACTTTTTTTTAGCCAACAGTGGTTCAATGTGACAAAAGTGGGCCAGTGTGGGAGAGGCTTGGAATCTTTCAAATAAAGGGACATGCAAAAAGCCCTGCAGTCAAACACAGAGTAAACATGCAGAAAAGTGGCAAGAAGTGGGAGATCTTGGCCTAAGACAAATAGTTTCCCACAAGCATTCTATCTGTTGTCAGTTTCTTTTCATTGATTTAATAGGCTGCCTCTCTTAGTTGTTGAGGTCTCTAACCTCTAAAACAAGCAAATGCAAACACAACTGGCATGAAAAACAAATGAAGAGGTACATTCAAAGTCTAAAGGTAACACTTTAAAAAACAAGAGGCAAAAGCATTGCTTCTTATCCCCCACTAAAATGACTTCTATTACTTTCTTAGTGCAACAAATAATGCTGTTGTTTCATTATTGTTATTGCTATCACTAATTTTAGTGATATTCTTCAGTGCAATGGATAACATTGTTGTTGCCCTGCTGTTACCATTACCTTTAATCACATAGGGCTGCGTTTCCACAGAACACGCAAAGTTATTTTTAAAGAACAATATGTCCCTGATAGTCCTTATAGTGTTTTAAAAGTAATCTAACGTGGTTACTATTAAAATACCTTGTTTTATTATTTACTGTACTGCTCATACTTAACATGATTTTTTTAAAAAATGGTTCAAATTCATAACTGAATGGCATGAACCCTGAAAAAAATCACACCAAAATGTATCTAAAAATGTATTAAATTGTCCTTTAAAAGTTGTATTGGAAGTAAAAAGAAAACTTTAATAATCACACCAATAAAATAACTTAATTCCTTGTCATTGCACCAAGTCATTGTACAATTTTAAAAAATTAACTTATTAGTTTTACGTACATCAAAATTAATTACAACACTTCCTTCAGTTACTTTACAAAACACACATCGGAACTACAAGCTACTAACCTTGAAGTCGAAACATAGTTTCTGCCTATCTACGTCCATCATCACAAAATCCACATCAGAGCATGAGACAGCAATACCAGCCAATACTTGCATCATGTGACAGTCCCTCTTCACTAGTTAGTGAAGATACATATAGTTATGAGTAATTAAAAAGTCATAGTTAAATGAGAAAATTAATTGTTATAGTTTGTATTTTAGTATAGTATAGTAGAATGTGTTTTTTACGTTTGTTACTTTAAAAAGGAATTAATTATAAATAACTTACAACGTTGCTTCAAAGCACTGGACATGGATTCTATACCCTGTGGCATAAATGTGGTCATGCTGGTCTCTAGAGCACTTGGCTACCTAACTTCATTCCCTGGAAAGAATACGATGCTGGCTTTTGGCAGCATGAGGAAACCCAACTCTTATACTGGCAGAATTATATTAGGGAGGAAAAGAAGGAACAAGGTTGGACATGGATGAACAGAAGCATCTTTGGCACACAGAGGCCTTCCAAGGATACAAGCACCCACTTAAATTTAACATATTTTACCCTGCAATCATTGTTCAGCGATAGTAACCTGTCTGCATATTTCCAATTTACTGGTGAGACAAAAGTAAACCTAAGTAGGGATGTAAGGCATGCTCATCTAAATGTATGACACAAAATAGACACAGAAGGCGGCAAAGGCAAGATAAATTGTGATAAATGCTTTTCCTTAAGTGAATCTAATATTTTTGAGTAAAATCAGTTTTCAACCCTTGTAAGTGTTTCATTCTTATATACAAGGGATACCCAGGAGCTCATGGTCTAAACCAAAGAGGGTGAATGAGAGCCCCCACCCCCTTCTTAAACTACAACCACTTCTCAATCTCTGTGAAGCTGGGAACACAACAGAAAAGGATTGCTCCAGTTCTATCCACTGTACAGATTTTCTATCTTCTTCTAACGTTCTGTGTTGACATTTATTGGTGGTCGTGGTGGTGGGGAGGAGGATATTGTGTTAAAAGGGATCACTGATATAATAAATCTTGTGCTTTGAAAATGGCAGAATCTGGCCTGAAGCAGCCAAGCTTCCTCTAAATAGACAATTAGATTTAAAAACTCTTTACATGATAGGATGTGATCCAATTTATCAAGCATAGCAAAATTAAATTAATGGAACACACCAGGAATTGCATTGCTAAGGCACTTCCCCACTGACAGCTTTCAGAATGTTTCCCCTTAAGCTTTGAAACAGAAAAAAATGTAAAACTGATTTTTCACACCTTGCATTTCCAAACCATTTCATTCAGAGAAGATTTCCGTGCTTTGGATTTAAAAATAAACAAACTCAAAGCATATTATCCTTTCCTCTCTCATATCCCTATGTTAAAGGAAAAGAGTGGTTTTAAAAATTAACTATATACACAAGATAAGGAAATATAGCTCCTTGAAAAGAGATGAAATGGCAGACTGAGGATACTGAATGATTTTGAAAGGATCAGCCTGCCATAGCATCAGCACTGCATGATTGTGTGTTCAGAATTCTTGGCAAGGCAAACGGAAAATGGAATTTAAGGCATCTTTCAGCCTTGCCTGCACGCTCCTTAGGGTCAGGGCCTGTATCTCTAAAGAATATAAATGGGAAGAGAAACAGTGCTTTTGGCAAATGACACTGTAAATGGGTCCTTTTGTTAGTTGACTCTGAGTGAAACAAACTGGTTTGGGGTTAAAGCAGGAGGTCAGACTATATGATGAAAATGGAACCTCTTAGCTTTGAAAACTCTAACTAGCCTGGATGGTTTTATCGTATTGCTTCCCAGGCAAAATTCTCTGGAAAGCTCTGGCTGTTTCATGGGAAAAATTGTGAATAAAATTTGCTTTGAGCCAGATAACTCTACCCTTTTCTTCCCATGCATCCTCTCCAACACATATAGACCTGAATCAAGTTGGTAGTTTTAACTAGATTAGACTGCTTGTATCAGTGGTATTTACTTACATGTTGTCTCACTACTGAGCAACTGCATTTACTCTACTTGGGAACAGAAACTGGGTTCAGGCCATGATTTCTTCCTTTGGTAGTTGTAGGTTTTTCGGGCTCTTTGGCCATGTTCTAAAGGTTGTTCTTCCTAACGTTTCACCAGTCTCTGTGGCCGGCATCTTCAGAGGACAGCACTCTGACATTTTGCCGGCCATAGAAACTGGCGAAAGGTTAGGAAGAACAACCTTCAGAACACAGCCAAAGAGCCTGAAAAACCCACAACAACCATTAGATCCCGGACATGAAAGCCTTTGCTAATACGTTTCTTCCTTTCTTCCCCTCTTTCTTTTTGCTTTACTAAAGATTAGAACACTCAAATTACAGCTCACCCAGTGACCTAATATTACAGCATTTCATTTCCAGGATTTCAAAACATTATGCTTTGTCAAACTTGTAATATAGTAAAACCAAGGCTGCACAATTCAATCAATCAACTCAGGGAGAAGGGAAAAAAAAGCTACAACTGGCCATATTGACTAGGAGAATCTGTGAGCTGAAGTACAAAAACGTCTTCCAGGTTCTGGCAAAGACTCGCCAGCTCTTTCCTCCCTGCATCAAATCTGACTAAACAGAGTTTGTTCTTTTCTATATACATTCAAAATCAATTTGTTATGAGTGGAACAAAGACTAACTTTGATGATAACAAAAGAAACAAGCAACAGTTGAGAGTGATTTTCTGAAATCAATATTAGCAAGTCTTTAATCTTGAACAATTCCCCCATGAAGCCACACTGCTTCTGATACCTTAATTTAACAAGGAATAATATTCACAAATTCAGTGGAGAAAAAGAGAGCTGTTTTTTTCATTTTCATAGTATAATGTGACTTATTTGTTAAACTGTAAAACTCTCACGCTACAGAAAACCATTTCCTTTCCTTACAATAAGTGCAGGTTCAACTCTAAGTCTGACTTCCCAGACACTACAACCCGAACAAAGCTTTAAATTGTGAGACAGATTTCTTTGCTGCTAACACTCTTGCCATCTCACACAGTTTAATGTAAATAATGGGCTGGCTTAAGTGTTCCTTTCATCATCTAGCTTTTGACCTCCTTGGAGTCCAGATGGGTCATACTCTTGATATTTCCAGACAAAGAAAGGGCAGAAAAAGCACAGAAACAGTAAAATGAAAGTGCCCATTCTCATGAATTCCTGTGACAAATGAGGCTTGGGATGAAAGATTAATTAAATACACTTGAGATAATCACAAAAGTTAGCTGAGATACAGATGGTTTCCCTGCTGCTGAAGAAACAAGAGATCCCCATCGTCAAAGTGAGCACTTACAGGTTCACAGAGGTGGATATACATAGGGTATATATGAAAGAGCCTCAACAAAAGATGTGCAATGCTACCTTATTAAAAAAAAAAAAGACAGAAGAGCAAATATATTTGCTGAGGAACAGTACTTAAAATCTAAAGACATCAAAGACCATCAAAATAGTTCGGCCATATAGATAATCTTGCAGACTGCTGCTTTCCTCCTATAATAACATACACATGAGAAAAGATTTCAAAAGTATTATATATAAAGACACCAAGCTGCCAACTGCATGTTGATAACTAACAAAATGTTTTCTCTTTAATACATCAGAGCATACAGTTCAGAGAATGGACTGTTAGGCATTTCATAATATACAAAAGAAGAGCAATTAAAATGAAGCCACCCAAACAGGTGAATAGATTATGTCAAACAATACTGAAGGGAAATCCTGTAATAGTGCTATACATATCCAAGGATCAGAAATGGGGGGATCCTAGCATTAATGTTTTACAGAACACTTAAATAAAATATCATTATTACCTTTTTGATTCATTAGTCACTATAAGCAGTAGCTTACTATGGCACTTTGACTACTAATTTATCAGCTGTGATAGGAGTGGGTTTAGAATTATTTGCTTGCATGCATGTGTGAGTGGTACTGAAAGAAACATCCACAATCTTTATCAGGGACTGCTTATTCCATTTGCCATTTAAAACAATTCTGCTGATTATCAGAACACAGCACTGTACTCCATATTACACCAAGGTAACCTTAGTAGCATGATGTATAGCAGTGGTCCTCAACCTTGGGCTTCCAGATGTTCATGGACTTCAGCTCCCAGAAATCCTGGCCAGCAGAGGTGGTGGTGAAGGCTTCTGGGAGTTGCAGTCCAAGAACATCTGGAGGCCCAAGGTTGGGGACCACTGATGTATAGTATAACAAAAGCCAAAGTCAATGTATTGTGGGACCTTTAAGACTAGACTTGTTTCAGTGTGGTGTATAATCCACAGTCTCAGATAAAAGGAGTACAATATTTAAGAAGCAAATGTATATACAATACTTATGTATTTGTGGGACATGAATCTAGTGAAATGAGCCATAGAGATGCTAACAGCATTATTGCTGTAGGCAATGAACCTTCAAAGTGTTGATTAAAGTTGTTCTTGCATTTCCTGCAATTGCTAAAAGAAAGGGTGTTTCTCCTATTTTACAACTACAGTAAGGACTGTGATCCTTAGTGCATGCTTCATCACTGGAAGACTGACTGGATATTTCAGTGAGTTTAGTATCAGACTACAGAACAAGAGGCAGGGAGTTTGATTCCCAGTTCTGTTCTCCCTGCCCTGGAGAAAAGCCAGGCTAGGTAGCCTTTGACAAATGGTACAGCCCCAGAATGCCCCCAGAAGCAGGGAATGATAAGAAAACCCTGGAAAATGTCATCATATGTTCGAATTGGCTTTGTGGCATGTCATTATTATTTTATCACTAGATCCTCAAGCAGAGGCATAAATAAATCTTTCTGCAGATTGTATAAAATCATCTTAAATTAGACTAATCACAGTTGAATATAGAATACAGAATTGTTTTCTGATATCTTTAACTATTTGTACTTAGGCACATGAAATCTGTTGATGACTCAAAGCAATCACTCATAGTTAATGGTACAGTGGTAAGTTATGAAGCATAGGCACTTATCATGACAATATCCATAGCCATGTCCCCAAAGAGGAGTCAAAAATGCAAGCAAACATGATTCATATCAACAACCCAATGCTAGCAGTTATAGTGGCTTCAGGAGTTAACCTGAAGGCAAAATTCAGAGCTGGAGTCCCGGAGGCAGTTTGTGCAGGGAACAACAGCCACTCTTGGTGACCTTCATAATCTCACAAAGGCCTTTGATTTGGTTAGCAGGGACAGTCTTTTTAAAATACTTTCCAAGATTGGATGTCCACCTTGACTCTTTAACATCATCAGGTCTTTCATGAGGAAATGAAGGGCACTGTAGTTTTTGATGGCTCAACATCAGATCCCTTTGACATCTGAAGTGGAGTGAAACAGGGCTGTGTCCTCACGCCAACCCTGTTTGGGATCTTTTTTGCTGTCATGCTGAAGGACACCTTTGGAACTGTGACAGAAGGTGTCTATCTACGGACTAGATGAAATGTAAAGCTCTTTAATCTCTCTAGATTGAGAGTGAAGACCAAAGTCCAGCCGAAATGCATGCAGGACTTCTTCTTTGCCAATGATGCAGCTGTTGTTGCCCATTCTGCTGAAGACCTCCAACAACTTATGAATCATTTTAGCAAGGCCTACCAAGACTTTGGATTAACAATCAGCCTGAAGAAAACACAAGTCATGGGCCAGGGCGTGGACTCACCTCCCTCTATTACTATCTACAAACAAGAATTGGAGGTTGTTCATGACTTTGTGGAAAGTTCCACTGCTGGGGAGCAGGATACCAAGTGAACTGCTAGGGATGGTCAAGCAGCAAATCAGTACAATTCTTGTTTAGCAACAACCTGTACTGATCTTGTGAGATTTCAAGCTAATCTACATACAACTGAAGAAAAGACGATTTCCAAGTTATATTGCTTAAATCAGATCTGAGATATAAACAGGGAACAACTGACAAATAAGGTAAAAATACTTCTGTTCAATAAATTGAATAAACATTGGCGGTGTTAAGGAAGGAATTTTGAGTGCTAACCTTGATCCCACACAGCAAACCAAGCTATCCGAAATCCAAAACAGGGAAAAAATTGAGTCCTTTGTTACCTTTAAGACTAACATATTTTATTTGGCCTAAGCCATTATGGCTTGAAACAACTTTTAGTGCAAGCGAAATAAGAAAGTGCCAAACCAGGACTGCAGTTGAACATTAAGAAGACCAAAATTATGACTGCAGAAGCACTAAACTTTAATGTTAGAATGAAGAAAGTGAAATAGAGATTTTCTATCATTAAACGGAGAGCGCAGCCAAGAAAACAGAAGGTGTCTGAAACTTTGAAAGACAGCAGTGAAGGAATTAGAAAAGATCATCAAGTGTGAGCATGTCTTACTGGAGACCAAGACAATCCACACTCTTGTATTCCTATCACTGTATACAGGTGTGAAAGCTGGACAGTGAAGAAAGCTGACAGGAAAAACAGTGATTTGTTTGAAACATGATGCTAGAGGAGAGCTCTGCAGATAACTTGGAGTGCTAGAAAGATGAACATGTGAGCCCTAGAAAAATTCAGTCTTGAACTATTTCTGGAGCAAAAATGATGATATTGAGGCTGGCCTACTTTGGGCATATTATGAGAAGGCAAGATGCTCTGTAAAAAAAATAATGCTGTGAAACATTAAAGGAAGCAGGAAAAGAGAAAGACCAAATATGAGATAGGTTGACTCCTATAGGAAACCACAGGTTTAAGTTTACAAGAGCTAATCAGGGTTGTTGAGGACAGGACATTTTGGAGATTGCTCATTAAAAGAATCCCAATAAGCCGGAGGTGACCTGAAGCTATGTAATAACAACAAAAACAACAAGCAGCTTTCATGGACACAGCCCATTTCTTCAGAATCATGGAGTATATTATTCAAGGCACTAGTTTTTATATATATATATACATATTGTGTTTGTGGATTGGCGGAGACAGAGATACAGAAAATAACAACTGTGTTAGTTACACTAATCATAACTTTCAAAGAACCAGTTAGCATAAACATCCTGGCAATAGTAAGGCCAATTATATAAGTCAATTACCCTCTAATGCTTTAAAGCAATAACTAGAATCCTATTGTGAAATGTCACATGGAAGGAAATTGTGTAGGTCTTCTTTGCAATTTTCTGCCTGACTGTTGCATGCTCAAGTGCTCAGATAAGTTTAAGACCTGGGTATGTATGAGCACACAAGAGACAGCTGGAATGATTGCACAGACCAGTTACACAAATTAGAGTTTATGCTACATAAACCCAGTAGGATTCTAGCTAATAGTTTCTGCCTCTAAGAGAGTGCCTGCATTAGCTGAAGCCCAAAGCATCGTGTTTGATTCACAGTTCTGTTGGAAAAGTAATTAACTCGTGCATAGTAAGATAGCAATGCCAAAAAACCTGCATGGATGAGCTGATTTATGAGATAAGAAGGCTTTTTGTTCAACCCAGGACAGTAACAGCTGAACCTCTTGATGTAGTCTTCTTCAGCTGTTTCCTTTTGAAATCTGTCTTTGAAGTTCTTTTGTTTAAGGATAGACACCTTGAGGTCAAAGACAGAGTGTTTTCCTGCTGGTTTCTGAACATTACTGTTTCTAATTTCAGTTTTGCATCCATTTATTTTCTTTATTAATAGAGACTGTACTACTTGTCCCATCCAAAATGCAGTATTGCAGGGGCATTGCTGGCAAAAGATGACACATATCACATTGGAAAATGGGCAAGTATATGAACTCTGGCATTGTAGATAACACAGTTAGGCACCTTTCATAATGTTTCCTGTGTAGACATGGGGACAGTTGGATCTCCAACCAGGTCCCGTTCTGTGTCAGCATGTCTGTTACATGAATTTATTACTTGTTATCTTAAAGGTGCCATAAGACCCTTTCTTGTTTTTGCTTTGGCATAGTTCCCTGGATTCCCCCCTTCCCCGACTCAGCAGGAAGCCAGTGGAGTGGAGGTTACATGTCCACAGATTAAAATATGTAATTGGACTAGTTTTGATAAGTACATGCTTAAGCGTTTTGTTGAAACTCTGGAAATTTTGTTTAGCAGTATCAAAAACTAATAATAAAAACACAGTATGGCCTAGACAGCAAGAGCAACTCTTCTGAATCAGACTGCAGCACTCTATATTGCATTAATCTGAGACAGAGAAGGGCAAGGAAAATGTGTGGAAAAAATCAGTAACTCACAGAAGTGGGGAGCATTCCCAGTGGTGCTGCTATGCTAAAAAAGGAGGTGACCAAGAGCACATTGGGTCTGCTAATTAGCCATTGACAAAAGATTTTTACAGCAATCAGAGGTTTTATACAGTCAGTATTCTTGTAGGGATTAATTTGACAAACAGGGGCTGTCAAAAGTATAATACAAGACCAGTCTGTACTTCAAGAATAAAAAAATGTATGCCCCTTCAGATATTCCTCGACTTTAAGTGCTATCATCTTTCAGCACCACCTGTGGTCATTAGGACCAATGAGAACAGAAGTCCAATAACATTTTCTACTCCTTCGCGAATATGTTTTCTACTCCTACTTATAGTCCTTACCTAGTCTGGAAATCAAATTCTAGTCAACTAGAAGCAAATCAACCCAGAATCTTCTGACACCTTAAAAGACTAATAAATGTCACATAAGCCATTGCATGTTACGTTTTATGTAAATTGCCTCAGAGTAAAGCCAGTTAGGCCCTCTGGTGGCAGGAAGGAAAGAGATATGTTGCTTACGGACAATAAACAAAGAAGTTACGTAGGTTTTCATACACAACATGCCGGGTTGCCACATACATTTCAACATTGTGGATACCATGCATCTGAAGAAGTAGGCTCCATTCAACTGATGCTTATGCCAAATATGTTAGTCTTTAGGGTGTCAGAAGACTCTTTGTTGCAACTAGAGATAACTGTACTTTTAGGAGTCTCTAATCCAAGAACTGAAGCGCCAAGAGATAAAAATGAAGAAATGAGTGAGAATTAGAAGGTTTGGATCTGTGAACCCCCAGCTGCCTTCACATCACCCCTGAAGGCCTGACTGCCCTTCACTTAGTCATTTTATATGCCACACAAGGCAACTTACGAGACATTTAAAAAAACAATAGTGTAAATACAATGAAGTTAACAAATATTAAAATACTTACCAAATATTAAACTTAACAAATGCTAAAATAGAACAAAACTCAAGTGTTATTTCCTACCGAACCAGTGATGTGTTTGTTATTGTAATCGCACTGCAGATAGTTAATTCATAATCACGTATTATGATGATGCAATTAAATTGTATTTTATTTTATTGCAAAATACTGCCAGAGTATGTAGATCACAATGATTTCAATCATGGCAGTCCAATCTAGAGACTGTTGATCACTTTAGTAATTGGAAGGGAAGAGCCTCCTTGCAAAAGCAAAAACATTGATTAGAGCAGAATGTAGCATTATATTGCTAATGTACATTATTGAGAAGACAACTTTTCAAGAGACAGAAAAGATGCGAGCCCATGAGGAAAAATGAAATCAGCAACTGGGCTATAGGTTCAAACAACACTCCACAAATGTGTACACTCCTTTGAGCTCTTCAGAACTTCTCAATGGAATAGGATATGTCAACAAATAAGGGATGGCAGAAAAAAGAGCAAATTCTAAGAACTAGGGTAGATGTGGCCCGATGTCTGTAGTTCAACATAATTGGCCCAACAGTAGTGAGACAAAGTACTTTTTACAAAACTTGAATAGCAAGTAGTATTGGAAATAAACTTGTCACGGCAGCAGAAACACACTGCGAGTGCAACTACATGGGATTTGCTCTGCTTATAAAACTGGTGAATTTGAAGTATTTTTTACTAAATGTATGATGCAAAGGCTGATTTGAATGGTCCAGCCCTTTTTGCTCCCAAAGCAGCTTTTCTTCTCTGCTGCTGGAGCTTTTCTCTGCTGCTTCTACTTCTACTTTTTCAAGCTGGAAAAATTCAAATGGAGTTTTCTGCATGCAATTAGTTGTGATCCGGTCTTGTAAAGATGGGGGGGGGGGCATCTGTAGGTAGCATTTCAGCAGTGTAGCTGGTTAGGGTATGATGTTCAGGTAAAGTGTGGGGGACATGCAAAAGCAAAGCACTGTGATTTTAATGTGGGGGATTGGTTGGTAGTCCTGAATCCTGTCAGCATAAGCAGGAAAGCTCCTCTGTTATGAATCAAAAGTTTAGTTCTGTTAACTACTTAATTAACAGGTCTGAAAGTGTAATTAACACCCCCTTCCCCTCCATTACTCTTTTCCTTTACTTTCAAGTAATGCATGTGGGAATTATTTCATATCTGTGCACACATAGTTTTAAACTATTGTCATGATACAGTGGACCCTCGACTTACAGACGGCTCGACTTACAGACTTTTCAAGTTACAGACTTCTCTGGCTGCAAAATTTAGATTAGACTTGCAGCCAGAGAATCGACTTACAGACCAGAAAAAACCCAAAATGGAATAAAAATAGAATAAAAACCACTGGTTGTGGGATTAATCAGTTTTCAGTGCATTGTAGGTCAATGGAGATTCGACTTACAGACTTTTCGACTTGCAGCCACCATTCCAATACGGATTAATTCCTTAAGTAGCGGGTCCACTGTATAGTCATGTGACCACAGTTGAGCTAATTCCTGTATGCATTACTTGAAAGTAAGGGAAAAGAGTAATGAATTGAAAGGTGGTGTTTCCTGTTTTAGAATCATTCTGAAGTGTGAATTGTGATGTATTTTGCAAAATTACCATTTTATATTCTGTACTCTTAGACTATTAGGTACCTTCTCCTGTTATTTTTCTATAGAAAAATATTTGAAAAATATAGTAGCCAGAAGCTTTGAATGAGAAAGTGGCTTCACAGAGAACCATGAAAAGATTAGCAGAGGTGGGGCCAGCGAAAGGAAAGAAAGAAGGGAGGGAGGCTGTGGTTGTATTGTGAGCTGCACTGCATCCAGTATGAACAGTGAACTCCTGACTTAATCTGTAGTCCTTGTGTGAGCATTGATTGTGGTTTCAAATGTAATACAGGCTGCAAATCAAATAACAGCAAAGTGTAGTCACACCCTTAATGTCAGAGGCCATGTTGACTGGGGATGATCTGAGTTGTTGTTCAGTGTATCTGGAGGGCAGCAGATGGAGTAAAGCTGCTCCATAGCTGCAGCAGCTGAAAGTTTACTACTTTAAAAAGAGAGCAGAAAGTATCTGGTTAGACTGTCATGAGGGTAAAGGGCCAAATAACCTTGGCCTTGTAATTGGAAGAACAAAAGGCTAGATTAGCAGGTCCTGCTAAGTTCTCATCCATTGAGAAGATGATAAAGAGAACACCAAGGGTCCAGATGGAGGAGTGTGGAAACAAAGAGCATCACCAGAGAGTGTGGGGGGGATGCCCCCTGTTTGAGGGACTAATCCTCTCCTGATGGCAAAGATGTATTAAAGGTATACCCTCTTTTCCTTCTAAATATTAAAGGCATGTTAGAGAGAAGCTCAGCTGTTAAATGCAGAAAGGAAAAGGCAAGGAATTATTTGAAATCCAACCCCTTAATGAGACTGCACTGCAGGCCTAAAGATGAAAGGAGACTTTGATTACAAGCAGAGCCTTGTTGCAGATGAGAAGTGCCAAAAACCATACTGTGTAGGGCAAAGGATACTTGGAGCTACCATTTAAATGAGCTTTATTGCACCAGAATCAGCACCTGGGTCACAAACCTCCCCACATCACAAGGACCTAAGGGTTTTGAACTCATTTTCCTCTCACAGAAGCTGTATCCCTACCCTAGTGGGTAATGTAATCGTTGCTGGAATCACAACCTAGATACATTCTCTGAAAGCACACTAAAACAGAATATCTGATTCCTCCTCATGTCCATCTGGCCCCACACAAATCTCTATTTTGCAGGCACAAGATTGCATAAAAATGATGGTAGTGGCCATTAAGCCATGCAATATCTCAGCTGGCAGGCATTTACCATTAATTGCACCTGGATTTTAAATCTAGCATTTCCACTGTGATGGCCCTTGGCCCTTAAATGTTTGAGTTTGAACATGTCATCTGGCAGTATCCTCTATATAGACAACATGCCTATAGTAGATGTATTAGGGAAGGAATGTTGGTGAGTTTAGCTTCTCAGGCGGGGGGTGGAAAACCATCCATACTGTACCTCTTGTGCATTATTATTTTAGGTAAAGAAACCTGACTTTTATATACATTGTTCTAATTTGCAGTAGAGAAGCAGATGGGATTGAAATCAAGAGCATATAAGGAGACATAAGCATAGTAGAATGAACATACTGTAACATGACAGCACCAGTATCAGACATAACTGGAAGAACTTAGCTGGCATTGGCAAAATATCAGTGAAAGAACATTAAGCCACCAATACAAATTTCACATGGAAACCAGTGAATGTAGTGGGATTCAATAAACCTGAGTTCAAATACCTGCTTGGCCATGGGGTGTGTGTGTCAATGATAACTCACTCATTGAATACTCCACATACCTCATCCAAGCACATAATGACAACTACACACAGGACATGAAGGAGAATTAGATTTAACATCAGTTTAACTCATCCATAATCCTTATTTATATTTGTTTACTGGTGGATGGTTAAACTTTTTTCATTCTGCGTATCTTTTGACAGGTTTGATCCCCCCCTTCTTTTTAGATTATTCTTCTTTCTTGTGGTGTGGCATTCTAAAGTTATTTAAAATATTTAAAGCACAGGTTGCTATACGGCCCTTTTTGTGAGTTAAAGGCAGGACATATAATCATAAAAACAAAAATAAATAAGTGATATTTGGACCAATATATGTGATACAGATTTGTTAATCACCTCTGATTTGATTGGTTTTTCTCTCCTACTCTCTGAACTTTCTAATAAAATACATGCATCCTAAAGCCCAAGGCAGAATGTTTAGACAGTCTGAACTATTTTCCCATTAGCTTTCGTGCATTTTCATTATTAATATTCATCCACGTCTAAAATGCATCCATTCATTTACTTTCATAGCAATTGTTCTGCTTAATGGATAGAAATGGCAGAAAGGCATAAAAGTAAATTCTGTCATTTAAAGACTTTAAATATGCGGTCATACAGTTCTGAGAATCCAGCACCAACTCAGGCTTTAATAAACATACTACTGTATACAATCATAGTTATTTAATTATTCAAAGAATACCATGAGGGGCTGTTAAATTACAATAAATGCTTTCTTAGAGTATGTCTACACCATATGAAGGCTTTGGAAGGGATGGATCAATATTTTATGAACTCTGAAGGGGAGCCAAATCTATTTCCAAGAGAGGGTTGTAATTTCTCCCCCATTTTGCAATGCAAAGAAACTGACAGAGATACCATCTACTAATTTGTTCTAGGATTAATGACTGCAAAAAGATGTATACCTACAGTTATTTCACTAAGCTATAGAATAGTGCCAAATGGAACCAGCCACAAATGTGCAGACTGAAACATGGTTCTATAAAACAATTAGCATCTTAATTTTCTTTCCTTGAAAAGTTCCATTCTTGATACTGCAGCATTCAATTTATCTTCCATTTTTGCATGTGGGGAAAGAGAAGCAGATAATAAACCATTGCTTTTTACAGATACCACCTCATGAGTACAAAGTTAAAAAATTCTACAAGATGTTCTTTGTGGGGTGTCAGATCCTTCTAAATGCTGGTGTAACTACAACAAAGCACTTAAGCACATATTCACAAATTCTCTCTGGAGAGTCAAGACTGACCCCATCCTCATATAGCAGTTCCACACAGAGGTGGCTTCTGGACTTAGATGAGGAGGGGGGCCCTGCCCCAGTCATAAGTTTTCTTCAGTTCTATTTATGCAGGAAGAAAGATTGATTAGGATTTTATAACTAGCAGAATACAAGTATCCTATAAATTAGTTGTGCATGTGCGGGACTTGGATAACTCTAATGTCAATTTTTTTAAGGGGGTGGTTAGATGTCTAAGTGTATATGATAAATAATATTTTTTATGTAGAGCCACCAAATTGAGCCCTTATATATAGCTCATGCAGCAACAAATACCATATCATAAAGAAAACATGGAACAAAACCCCTTTTGTTCATGATACACATATCAACAATCACAGGACACTAACACACATTGCCTGCTCATGCATCTACTCTGCAGAAACTGCAAAATATAATTCATAAACGGCTAATAGTTTGAGTAAATATTCATTTTCAGATTGGCATCCTTCTAGGTCATATAAGTTGATAATATGAAACCAATATATTAAAGGCATGACAGTATTATTTTCATACAGCAGTTCAGCTGCCCTGAAGTTTCCTCTAAACATATATCAGTATAATATATTCTAGGCTGAATGTTAACTGTCATTTTCTAAATGTGCATTATATGAAGGGAATCATTTCCATTAAGTAAATGGCACTTAACACAGGCTTTTAAAAGTATTAATAATCCCAAGACTGACACATCTGGAAACATAACGTTGATAGGAACAGAGAAATCATCTCTTCAGTGCCAAATATACAGAAGATTTCTGTGGTTCTATCAATTTAATGTCTTCAAAACTGCCAAACTGATTTTTAAATTACTTTTCATTTTTACTTAACTTTAATATATATGATTGTTATGAATCCTCCTACATAGCTTAAAAGTGTAAAAGACTGCCATGTTTAAGTTTTCTCATGGATGTATTTACAGATGTGCTTAAATCTGTCTGCAAATTTAAAACCAAACACATACATAATTCAACTTGCTCCTCTGGAAAAAAGAAAAACATAACAAAAAGTTATGATATGAACAGTATGCCTGATTTCATTCAGCAATGCATCTGATTTTGAGTAATACAAATTCTGGAGTTTAAGAAGCAGTATATTTGTTGTTTTTATTTCTGAAGTAATATCAGGTGTTTGATTCATGCATACTCAAACAGAAACAACAGTTGAATTCAATTTATTGGGGCTGTTCAGTTATGAACATCATTAACATCAATAGTCTGCAAGTATGTAATCAAGAGACCACCAGAGATGTCATTTTGGTAATCGCCAAAGAAAGGCTGCAGGACATTTTGCCACAGGGGAGTCTAATTTCCTTGCAAATGCCTTAGCAACCCATGGAAGTGAGTGGCATTTTCAAAATGGTACCAGGTCAGGTCCTCTGTTAGCGTTCAGAATCAACATTATGGGTAGGCTGAGAGCTGTTATCAAAACACACTCTACCTACTGTTTGTCTCTGTTAAACCCATGTACTTGTCGGTAGCATGTACAAAAATAATGTACTTTGCTTCCACGGAGTAAGAATGAAGAATACTGAGCATTGGTTGTTATTAGAAACTATGGTTACCTCACAAGCTTCAGGCAGTTCTTGTCTCCACAATAAAGGAACTCTCGGCAACTGTCTGGAGTGCCAAGATCTCAGAGGCATCTGCCTTGGCTAACTCTTAGAAAGAGATAGAAGCTGCTTGCATTTTTAAATAAAGGAGCTGACAGAGGCATTTGGCAGCTTGAGGGCTGGATTAATTTTCCTCTGTTTGAAAATCCGTCTAATCACCTTCAGCTTCCCAAGATCTTTATTGCAAACACAATTGCAATAAAGAAGAGTAAGGACTGAAAGATGTGAAATATAAAAAAAGAATAACAAGAAAATACTAGGTGGCTCAATTGTGACTTATTTAACATGCTGCTATTGTGCTACTGATCTGCAAATACAGTACATGGTTTGTTTCCTGGAGAGGGGTGTAGTGGACTGATTTTAATTTATCTAGAGCAACAAACAAACTGGCAAATCTGATGCTATCATTCAACAGAAACCAGGTATTTTCACTTCTTTCATTCAGGATAGATCAGTCTGCTACCCTTTGTTTTCAGGGGAATTAAATGAAGGATATTAAGCATGGAGGGGAGGATCTATACATAAAAAACAGGCTTGCAAAATAATCTCAATTAAACAAACAGTTGCAACAACAGATGGTGAAGGAAAGTATACATAAGAAGCAAGGATACCCTTGAATATACAAGTAAAATTCTACAGAAATCTTCTAGTTTAATGCAAAATAGTTCTAGATTGGATTTTTTTTTCCTGTCAGGGCAAATATCACTTTGCCAAAGGAAATTCCCTCAGAAATCCAAAAGCACTATACATTCTAAATTGCAGTATTGTTTGAGGAACCATACTGTCTTGGAATTATAAGAGTTATAGTACAAAATGTTTGGAGGACGAAATATCTGAATATACTTTCGTCCTCCATTTTCTCTTGAGACAGCCTTGCTACATGTTTAGCAAAGAACATCTTGAATACATGTTTGCTAATTTGCCAGACTCAGTCTAAAATTAAAGAAAACTGTATTGCTCTGTGCCTGAAAATACTGCCACCTCAGGCAAGGATCCCTGGTCACTGAAGGAAAATAAAAGAACTTGTGAGTTATGACAATAGGGCTGAGGAAAAAAACTGCTCTTAATATGATGTATTTCCAAAATGGATACTATGTCAGAGAAATGTTTATAGTGAAAAGAACAAATAGGCATGAAGGTCAGATTACAGATCACATGTATTAGAGTAATACAACTTTGAAATGTGCTGTGTAAGCTTTTCTTCTAAAATGTGCCTGCACATTTATTTATCATTGTGTAACTGCAGTCTAGAGTAGGGACTGGCGACCTATCATATATTCTTTAAGTGCTTGATTTGTTAGAATTTTCCTCAGGGGGAAAGAAAATATCAACCCCACCACCCCATGGATCAGCACAGACTAGAGGCCTTGTTTTCACCTCTTGTTTAGAATGTACTGGGGAGCAGGTTTTCCATTCACTAACCTGCCTTCTCATTCCTTTATCCTTCTGTATTAATACAGATATGACTTATTTTACCTCAGTGTTGCTAAGTGGTAGTAATGGCCAAAAATAGGGAAAAACAAACAAAAACAAAACCCAAAACCCCACACCCAACATCATAATAAATAAGTAAAAAATAAAGCTCAGCAGATGCCTGTCATGCACGCATGCACAGCAGCTCAAACAGTAGTCAACCCTTTCAACAGGATTCTTTCTCTGCATTGAAAACAGGATATACATCAATACATCTGTCTCATTTTCCTCTCCCTCCCCATTGAAAGGGTTACTGTGGTGCATGCTTATACAATGTCAGCACCCCCACCACCAAAATTCAAGCCTGCTTTCACACCGCCCCATGCCTGTTGATGCTGACAGCTGATACAGTACCTGAGGTTGGAAGAACTTCAGAGGGTGCAGCGCCAAATACAGGGATAGGGGACATGGGGGGAAAAGGTAAAGAGAGAGAACACAGGAATATGTAAACCACAATACAAACACGATATACAGACATGGCAAGCTGAGGCTGCAACAAAGATGAGATGTATTAGCACTCAGTGTCCCACTGCTTTCTCCAAACAATCACTCTGTAATAGCCATTCAAAAGAAGATATTAGTGGTTTGGTTCCTCTGTCTTCATTTCTAGTGGCTGGCATTCTACACAGCCTGTCGCTTTCATTTTACAAAAATTTATATTGTTCATCTCATTGGCATCAGTATGAATCCTCTAAATGCCAGGACAAATTCTACTCTGATTCAACTTTATTGCAAGCACAGTATTGATTTCCAGACACTTATGATGGATGAAACAATATTCAAATCATGTATGTGAGAAAAGGAAGCTGTGGCTTGGATATAAATGGAAATAAATGCCTTTCTTACATCTATACAAGAAAAGAAAATTGCCAGCACTTGATTCAGTCAACTTTATTTTGTACAGTTCCAAATACTTAGCTGTGTATGATCACTGTCTAATGGATCTAAATGTTTTGCCCATGGAAGCTGTTCACCATTCATTAATAATATGAGTTATATGCACATCCATTTTTGTTTGAAGAGCCTGCAAAACCTCACTTGTGAGACTCCCCTGAGGGCCTATTCCCTTGACCTATAACGCAACTGCAATATTTATGACATCCTGGCTGAATTCCAGTTGTGTTGCCACTCACACTGAATCAGTCATGTGTATACTGATTCTACAAACAGAAGTCAATTTGCTTCAGCAACACTTATAAAGCAAAACAGCAAGGACAGCGTACAAAATATTTTGCACTTGGTATTAGCATGCACATGGCCCTCTCTGCACAGGGTATCTAGAGCAAGAAGTCATTACAAATGAGAGAGAAGCCCCATGACCAGCATACTAGCAAGAGAGTTTTCAAGATGTCCACATTTCAGCACCTTAGTGATTCAAAAATCTCAAGGAAGCTCTGCTAATGTTGTAGGCCCTACACAGTTCTGGCCCACTGTAGCGTTTCAAGTAGTTCTTGTTATCTGAGAAAAACAAGTACATGAGTTTGGGAAGAAAAGGTAGGTGGTTGTTTTTTTTTTTTGCATATTGCTCTTTTTCAGATTGTTGCATAACTATGCCTCCTTAACTAGAAGCTGCATAAGTGGTTGAGAAACTCGCACCAAGGCAGAAGTTGCATGAAGCAAGCAGTTCCCTAGGTGCGTTTGCACAACTAGTTATGCAATTAAGTGCGCAATTAATTCTGAAATCAGTTACTCAACTACTGTAGTTATGCAATCATGCAAGCAGACTGCCTAAGTGTCTGATTGCATGACACAAACTTCTTCAGATGATTTTACATTACACCAAGTACAATAGGATTTCAGCCTATATTTCTTTATTTGGTATTGCAAAATATATTATATTATATTATATTATATTATATTATATTATATTATATTATATTATATTATATTATATTATATTATATTATATTATATTATGAGTGCTCACTGGAAGGACAGATCCTGAATCTAAGGCTCCAGTACTTTGGCCATCTCATGAGAAGAGAAGACTCCCTGGAAAAGACTCTGATGTTGGGAAAGTGTGAAGGCAAGAGGAGAAGGGGACAACAGAGGATGAGATGGTTGGACAGTGTTATCGAGGCTACCAACATAGATTTGACCCAACTCTGGGAGGCAGTGGAAGACAGGAAGGCCTGGTGTGCTCTAGTCAGGAGTCACAAAGAGTCGGACACAACTTAATGACTAAACAACAACAACAACATAATGTATATTGTTGATGCTCCAATTAAAAAACCAGGAGAGACCCAGGACTTCACACCATATAAGCAACATAATAGTTTCCTTAGTTTAGATGACAACAAGCTGTGGTTTGTTCTCATGAAAAGAAGTCATAGCAAACATGAGGCCTGCATGCAGTCTTCTTATCTGTACTGTATTACATATTCTGGGGAAAACAAGTACATAAGTTTGGGAAGAAAAAGCAGTTGGGTTCTGCTTCTAATTTGCAGCTTCCATAATTTGCCATTTCATTTGAAAGAGGGTAAGCTATGATTTATACACACACAATTTGCAATCAAACCAGTTTCCTGAATTTGCATGAAATTGTGCTTTGGAATCCCCATCTGACTGTAAACTGGGATTTGTGCACATCACAGTTTATCCTGCTGGGGGGAGGGGGATGAGAAACCACTGTTTGTTTGCTGCAAACTGGAAGAAGCTTCTAATTTCCTACTTGAATGTAAAAGTGCCCAAAGAAGAGGAGAAAAGAGGAAAGAATGCATGAGTCCAAAGTCCAAGTGGTTCATTTGTGTGTGTGTGTTTTTAAATTGTGGTTTGTTGCCCCTAAATGTAGTCATTGTATTTATAATCTAAAAAGTATTTCCTTCTCCATATACACATACAAGAAATATATATTTACAGTCATGTTTCATGACTTTTAGTTTGTTTAAAAATATTACAAAACTACAGCGTTGAACATCTAACAAATTCAAGACTCAAATTTCTTAAAAGAAAACCCCATCTTGAACACTTAAATCCTCCTTGCCCTGAAAAGTTTGCAAAATGTAATTTTTTTTAAAAAAATCCTAACTTAGTGCCACCAGATCCTCATGATACAGAAATGTCAGTTGCAATGCAATCCCTGACCCACTGCCAACCAAAATGTAAATCCTTCCTATAGGATGGGAAAAGACATAATGATAAATGTGATATCAAGGGCTAAAATATTCTGAGAGCTTGCCACTTAAAAGATAAATACAGTAAGTGATTTACTTTTTAAGCATGTATTCAAAGAAATGTTTTCTGCACACATAACAGTTTGGAAGTTAAATAAAATTAAATAAAGTTAGAGACTACTAAATTCAGGGATTTTCTGGAACAGCTACAGAATGTTAAGAGTTCAGAGTTACTGAACTTAGTTTGACAAATTCTTCTTCTTCTTCTTCTTCTTCTACTACTACTACTACTACTACTACTACTACTACTACTACTACTACTACTACAGTGGGGTCTCTGCTTAAGAACGTCTCTACTTAAGAACAATCCAACTTAAGAACAGCTCCATTTGCTAAATTTTGCTTCTACTTGAGAACAGAAATCCAAGATAAAAACAGGAAAAAAAAAACCTTTCCTGCTCTTTTTTTAACCTTAGGTCATCTTAGGTTAAAAAAAAATTCTCCCCCTAGTGGTAGAGAATTATTAACCAGCTTTGCATTAGTTCCTATGGGAACTAATGCTTCAATGTACGAACGCACCTCTACATAACAAAAAAACAGCCAGAACGGATTAATTGGTTTTCAGTCCATTCCTATGGGAAATTTTGTTTCAACTTAAGAACATTTCAACTTAAGAACACCATTCCAAAACGGATTAAGTTCTTAAGTAGAGGTTCCACTGTAGTTTCTATGGACGGAAAAGAGCAGATACGGATTAAATGGTTTTCAATACATTCCTATGGGAAATGCAGATTCAACATAAGAACTTTTCAACTTGAGAACCACCTTCCAATACGGATTACGTTCTTAAGTAGAGCCCCCACTGTACTACTACTAAACTTAAAACTGCAGAGTTGGAAGAGACTCTATGGATGAAGTCCAGTCCCTGTCAAGGAGGCCCAGTGGGGAATCGAGCTCCCAAATTTAAACTAGTGAGCTATCCAGCAAATCACAAGGACTATTTATCCCATCAACAATTTATAAGTTATGCATCTTTCACATTAGGATCATTTGCTGATTACAGAGGTGACATGAAGAGGTCATTGTCCACCCCTAGTTTTTGCCTATAGTTAGCAGGTTATGAAGGCTAGTGGATGCTTCCACTTTATAATTCTCCTACTAACAAATATGTAAACATGTTTGGAAATTGTGATCACAGAGATGATCTTCAGGGAAGCTGAATTCCTTCATAGGACAGTGCACTATAAAGGAAAATATAATTAATAACAGAAGTATTCAAATCTATATTTTTTTCCTTCAAACATATGCACTGATTATTTTTGACATCAAAGCATGTTCCTACATGCACTGAAGAACTGACTCTCATATTTATGGAGGTCTCACACCGTGGAACAATCCTAATATTAACACTGAAAACAAATAAACACAGTGGCACACCAGCATCAATATTTTATCACAACTCACAAAGAAGAAAAACGTGATCAAAACTACTAATAATCTTAAGTCAGAATTCAAGATCCCAAATTCTGTCTCAGGCAATATTTGCAATTTAGTTACTGTCCAAGCACTATGTGTGGTCCAGGCCCCTGAGTATATAAGAAATTGTCTGAGTGTAGTCATTCTTATGGGCCTGCAGGTTTTTATATATTTAATATTCCTATGTTAGGACTGAACTATGGCCTACATTAGATGATTTGCAGTCCAACTAGAGAGGCCATTAGATACCCTTCAGTGGAATGATATGCTTCTAAATATCAACATTGTCCATGGTTTTGAGACTATATTAAACTAAAAGAAAAGAAAAGCATCTTGGATACACACTGGATAGTTCTACCAAATAAACATACTGGGAAATATCAAATGCTGGAGAAGTTGCCATAGTGAAGCCACCCTAATTTACATGCCATAATCCTGTCCAATTATCTCTTCCTTTTGGCAGGAAGTAATGAAAGATACCAGTTTTGTGCTAGATACAAGAGTGGATTTCTCTGCTTATAATTTCCTGTTGGAATATTTACCTGTGAAATGGTACGTTAAAAAGGCATGCAGACTGTGGCTTCTATGGGCAGCTACTGTGACCAAACTATTGTCTTAATATAGCTGAAACTCCCCTATCATGTCACAGACAGAACAATGGACAGCAAATCTCTTGGGCTTGGCATTAAAGAAAAAAAACAGATGAGAGTCCAGCAAAAAATATCCGAGTATTTGCTCTACATTCTTGGGACTATCTGAAGTTAACTTAGCTCTGTAAAGGAATATGAAAGTTTTTGTTCAGAGTTTGATTTATTTGTTTTAGTAAATCTATATGTGTGACAGAAGTATATGCTGTAATGTCAATTCCAGTAGTCATTACATATATATGGCTTGCTTATTTATTTATTTATTTATTTATTTATTTATTTATTTATTTATTTATTTATTTATTTATTTATTTATTTATTTAAAGTGTTTTTACCCTGCCTTTCTCCTTAATGTGAAGGGAAGAGTGATAATGGAAAGGGAGGTGTGGGTGAGTTTGGAATAAAGGTTGTTTCAGGTAAAGGAAAGCAAAGTATAAGCTCATACGGTATCTACTGAAACCACTTCTCAATAGTCAATACTTAGACATTTTCAATTTTCTGTTATATGACACTTCCAATTCTAAATTGAAATATTTTGGGCACAGAAACTGAAATTGCAATTGTATGTATTTATTATATATTGTTCTGGTCTTGCTGGTCCTTGACCATAATGAAGTTATTCTATCCTATCCTTACTCTTAATATAAAAGAATCAAGAATCAGTTTGTAAATTATTGTACAAATTCTCCTCTGTTATGATCTTGACATTCCTACAATATTTTCCCATAAAAGGATATATGTACTATACATGGAATGGTATGACATTGTGCAGTTTTTCCTTTTTTAACATTTCCAAATTAAAAAAAACTTTTTTGTTTTTGTTTTGCTTCTGTCATGCCATGTGTACTGTAAGATTAACAAATCAACATATCATCCAGATAGCATCTTAACACATTTTACTCTAATGCTTGAGATACAGGCTGAAGAGAGATGCTCAGAAATCCCTGTGTCTGAGGTTCTCAAGAAAGGGCTCCTTCCTACAACTAGTGCTACATGTTCCCAATTACTACTATGAATTATTACTATAAACAATGAACTAGGTAAAAAAAATTAATGAACAGGAGATAGAGTGTTAAGCCTCAGGTCAGGATTTTATTTATATAATATATAATAAATACATACAATTGCAATATATATATATATAGCCTTCTCCCCATCGGTACCTAAGGCAGCTCACAATGTTTAAAACTATACAATCAACAGCTTAAAAACACCATATAAATACCGTATTAAAAAAACAATTTAACATATATCAAGATCAAAACCAGGATTAAAATATTTCAAAACATTTTTAAAAAACATTTTAAAACTCTAAGGATGCAACCAGGTGAGGAATTTGGAGCAATCAGTGTAGTGTTTGAAAGATTCTTATCTTTAATGCAATCTATTTTATCTTGTACTTGTGCAATCTTTCCATTCACATGGGATATGCTTATTCTCTTATGAGAGGGATCCAGATAGGACTTCAGAACGCGCCTATTTCTCTTCCTTTCAGCTACTGATATCCCTGTCCCTGCCCCTTTCCCTGCCTTTTGTTGCAGCTGACACTCTGCAGGCCACAGCAACCTCCCTTTAAAAATGTTAATCTACTTAGTAGCATAGCACTATACCAATACATCACCCTAGCATGGATACACCCTAATATCTGACATAGTACTGCATCACTCAGGAGAATATTAAAACTTTTTTTGAGTGGAGGAAAATAGAGGAAAGGATCATTCTTTCTACAGGATACACTACACGGTTGTCACTGAAAAGAATGTCACCCATAACTCTATTTGGGAGCAAAGTATGCAATCACAAAGATTGCAGAATGGATAATCAGGAGTGCTCCCAATTGTATCAAATAAACTGCGGTCCTAGTGCTGTGCCAGAAAGGAGTGGAACAACTTGCAGCAGGGGTGGCGTAGATCATTCTTGCTTAAAACACACATGGTTGCCAGAAAACAGAGTGAACCAAGCGGCACCAAAAACAAAACAAATAGCGAGCTATAGGCTTGTCAGATCACCCCTTTTGTTCAAAAACAGTATTCACGAGACACTTATATGTCAGCTAATTCTGAGATTCCCACCTGTGTCCCAAAGGACATAGTCTTCACTGAGTGCAGGGGAAGCTACAGCCTAGGAAGAAATTCCTCTGTAATTTGTACTGGTATTATAATTCCTACTGTGTGGAGGAGCAATAACCAGGTTTTGTTGAAGCTGCTTTCCACTTAAGCTGCAGTCTCATCCTGAGAGGAATCTAGGCGGCCTTCCATGTGCTCCTTGTTTACTTGTTTAGTGCAAATTTGATGGAACCTAATCTTCAAAACACATAATTATGTAGAAGGAGGACAAAGTAAGGTTTTACATTTGCTCCACACAAAGAAAATTTGTCCTATAACATAATTGGAAAAACAATTTCTGTCAAATCATTATGCATAGACATCAATACAGCTCAAAACAATTCTCAGGAAAAAGACATTTCCAGACTCAAATTATATGACTGTCTGTTTCCCTGAAATGCACAGAACATTCAAGATACTTCTGAACCCATTTTCTCCAATGTGCCCATTATTTTAAAATTGTTAAGGTTAACTACATCATCCTTCAGTACTAAATTTGACACCAATAGAATATGGTGGAAATGTTGGTATGTGGGAAATCACTGCTATTTTAAAATTTGGAAATAAATGAAAACAAATTTATTTAACTCTATTGAGAACATACAATGAACAACAAAGGTTATTAAAATCAATGTAACTGCACTGATTTGCACTTGTAAAAGCTTATTTAAAGCTTAAAGAAAAGCTGATTGTGGCATATAATTGGCCGATTTTGAATAAAAGTTGCCTGTGGAATTTTTCAGCAGCTTTTCTTCTGAAACACAAAGGTTTTACATGTACTTCACACAAAGAAAATTTGTCTTATTACATAACTCAAAAATAATTCATGCCAAATCATTATATAAAGGAGAAGTAGTGGAAAATAATTTGAAATCTTTATGAATAGCATCTTGAATTTTTTGAGAACAGAGAGTAGCTATAGTCCAGGGACAGCCTAATAACTATGGTGTCATAATTAACTCCACTGTGAGCTTCTCAACCAGTTGTACATCATAATTTATATAAAGCAGAAATGCAATAGTTATGCCCGATATGGGTGTTCTACATCTCATAAATGAATAGTACGTGCAGTGGGATTGTGACAACTGGCTGAACCCACATGGTCATGCCCCCTCCCTTCTTGCTGCCCACATGTTTGAGGGTAAGTCTGAAGAGGAGAGAATGCTCTACAAAAACAGGGTTTCTTCCCATTAGATTCCTGCATGGTCAAGGTCCTCTGTCATGGGAGAAGCCAATGGAGAAACGGGATCTTCAGACTTTCTTCCAAGATATTGATAGTTTAGCAGAGAAAGTGATGGTAAAAGTGTAGCCAACAAGTGGAACTCTACTCTCATGCGCTGTGTGACATTGAGTGACTTAGAATTTTCAAATAAGGCTCTGGGCTGTTTCACAAGTAGTTTCCATAAGCCATAATCAGACAATGGCTTTGGTGGGGGGGGGGGAGAGAAAAAGAAAGCATGGCTAGAAATGATTCTCGCTTAAATCACAACACAACCTCACAAGTTAAAGCTTATTTTTGTATTTAGCTATGAGTAGACTTCAAAATACTCTGAGCATGGCTTTCATCTCTACTTGTATATAGCCCATCTCTCTTCCCAAAGTCATACAGGTGTCTCATTTTACCTACCTTCATTCAACGGAATGGGTGACTCCCCTGTGGCAGGCTCACCTTCACCAATTTGTGTCCTGCTACGCAGGTTGAATCTGTAGCGTGATATAGGGTCCGTCCTCTGGAGCAAAAACTTTGTCTGATTGGGAGAGAAGTTCTCTACCATTGTTCTGCCACTTTTGGATCCGTTAACTGGAGAAAGAGGCAGGCTGTGTAGGCTTCAGTCTTGTTTGAGAAACATGATAAGCTACACATTTAGGCACCTCTCATTCTACAATAGCACCTGACGGAAACACTTGGCTTTGAATCATGTTTTAAGGGGTATTAAAAAAAATCAGCTAGGGAATGCTAGAAAATTGAGATCGAAGATCTATTCTACCAAAATTTTTAAAACGCCCATGCATTCGGGTGTAGCACACCAGGTCTGCCTCATAGGAGCTGTTAGGCAAGGGTTAGGGTGGGGACTATTTGGCTCTCTAGGTGTTTGTAGACTACAATTCTCTTAAACCCTTACACCACCATAAACAAACAAACAAACAAATAAATTAGTTAGTTAGTTGATGGAATCTTGTTTTTCTTAGTTCAACATAAAGTTACCATGGTGTACATTTGCCAGGCATTATATCCTTGTAACCAGGATGGCGTAGCATGACTGCACAATAGTTGTGCGGTTCCCATTGCACAGTGTGCTTGCAGAAGTGCTTTATGAATAGCACTTCCATTTTAGCACAATTAGAGCTATCTGTTGCATAACATCAAATTACATGAGCACAGCTGCACACTTTCAGTCATGTTTTAAAGTTATCCATTCCTGTTGCCTATATTCTTGGAATTATCTTCTTATATAAGCAACACTGAATTTAACAGCTGGAAAGTTCCAGTTTTTTTTAAAAAAAACAGTGCCACACTTATTTGGCAATGTACCTGCCACTGACTCCCATCCTCCTGGTTATTAAAGAAACAAAATAATCAAAGAAAAGAAAAACAAGTGTGGGACATACAGGCTTGGTATCTAAGGGTGTATCCAATAAGAATGCCATTAGGGTGTTCAGGGTGTTCCCATTCCAAAGTGATGATTTCCAGGCTTGGCTGGCGTATTCTGAAATACCTTGGAGCACTGGGTACTTAGTGAAGATGAATTCAGGAGAGAAAAGGGAAGAGGAAAAAACACTTAAGGTAATATAATGAAAACTGCAGATTGGTCAAAATAGCATGGTCACAGAAAAGTGGGATATTGGTCCCATGGAGAGCCTGTAAGGAGCTATTTACACATAGTCAGAAACAGACATCTATGCCATTGCTTCATACTTTGTCATTCAAATATAAATTGAACGGATTAATTCACAAGTGTGTGTGGCGCTGCCCTCTAGTGGTATATAAGCTCATACAAGTTTTTCTATTGCTAAATAGTTTTTGTTGAATTTTTAAATCACAATTCTTACGTCCTGCTGAGATGTCCTACTGGGTAAACGAATGACATCACACCTGCACTTTAACATGACACACGAATGATTTATTTCTTTTCACTATAAGCTAAATGTCCCTCATCCACCATAACTATTTATTCCAGTTTACATGCTGTGATGACATCTCTATTAAGCCAACCCAAAAGGCACAAAATTCCCTCGCAGGTTTTCAAGGCATCTTATGGCCAACACATTTTTTTCCTGCATAATCTATGTTTTCTGGGCTCTAAACATGAGTATCTATTAGAACAGGAATTATAATATTCAGCTTTTAGCATCATAACTCATAGTTAATTCATTACATGTGGAATGCAACCAACATTAAGCCTTTTTATAATGGTCCATTAATTTCATTGCTGGAGTTAGCATGAATAATTCCTAGCTGTGAGGAAGTGACATGTATGTTTCTAGCAGTCAGGGATGGGGAGAGAAAGCCTTTCCAGCAGGCCACTCAATCAGCATCCTATAAGTAGATAATTGAAGAGTGATCTCATGAATGACCTTATTGGGGCAGATGTCACTTTTCATTCAACTCCCTGGACCATGGTCCTCAACCTTGGGCCTCCAGATGTTCTTGGACTTCAACTCCCAGAAATCCTGGCCAGCAAAGGTGGTGGTGAAGGCTTCTGGGAGTTGAAGTCCAAGAACATCTGGAGGCCCAAGGTTGAGGACCACTGCCCTGGACAATCATTTGACAGCTCTAGTCTCTTCTTTAAATGTTGCATATCTTTGGTAAGCTGCTGCTAAACTTACATACACAGTTAGCACTCTCCTACTGAAAGCAATGGGATTTAAAACTAAATAGCAAGTGCCACTAGGGTGTTGGGGCATGAAAAAAAAAAGGGAAGATTTAATATTAAATTGCCATCCTATTGGGTGGATGTTAAACACATGGATCACTTTTTGAAGTAGATACTGGATATATTTTGAGAGATTCTGAAATCACTTCCCTAACCCATCTATGTGCTGAGTGAAGAGTCTGATAATGCCTTTCCCCAGTTGTATGTCACACAAGGCAAAAGTGCCCCAAATGCTAAGGACAATGTATAAGAGTCCTAGAAGAACAGGAAAGAACACCATGGCTTCTCAGAATCTAGTTACTCAAGAATATACAATTTCTAGCTCAGATATTCATTATAAATGAATCTTCCACTATCACAATCGGTTTTCATTTGAATTAAGTTGTTCATCCAGGTCCTTATGATATGGTAACATTTCCCCCACAGATATCATCCTCTCATATAATATAACCCCAATTGGGGAAAGGTAACCATGTGAGCTTCATTACAGGTTCAATGTGGACATTACCTAGTTCTTGGAAGTGGATAATTAGGTATATCCATGACAGAGATGGGCACAAAGTATGCTGAGCCATCCTAAGTCATCAGCATGGCACCACAGGTGCCACAGGTTCCCTGGTCCCATTTAACCCTGCCAGCACCCCCATTCTCCAGCTAGCACACACTACTCATTCCCTCCCCATTGTGTGCTCTTCCAGTCCCAGAAGGAGCACAAACTTCCCTTCTCTGCCTCCTCCAGCAGCAGCCCACTGAGACAAGGACGCACCACATGGATTCCTGCAGTGCTGCCTATGAGTGGGCAGCTGCTGGAGGAGGCAGAGAAGGGAAGTCCGTGCTCCTGTCAGGATGAGAAGATTGCATGCCAGGGAAGGAATGAGCAGAGCATGCTGGTTGGTGATGGGGTGCCGGTGAGGAAGCAGGGAATGTCTGGCACCTGTGGTGCTCTGCTGATGATTTAGGATGACCCAGCATAACATGCTTCATGCCCATCTCTAATCCATGATGTTTTAGACTGTCTTTCCAAGTGCTTAACATTATCTGTGAAACATCTGGAGAATGAAATTATCCAAATATTGTGTTATTGTGTAGTGATCCGAAAACATGATTATTTCTTCCAGTTCTTTTCACCAGAATTAATTAGGTTTTATAAAACCCCCCACACCTTTCCAATATGAACCTGCTCAGAAGTTTATACTTAAACTGTTATACTACACACTCTTCCAAGTCAGCCTTCCCCAACCTTTCCCCAATATACGAAAATGGGGAAGATGGGAGCTGCTGCCGAATACATCCAGAGAGGAATACAGTGGGGAAGGCTCTTACGATTCAGTTCAAGCTTCTGTCTGATACATAGAAATTCCAGAATTTGACTCAAAGGCCATACTTCATTCTATATACTTATGAAAAACAAAACCTGGAGAAAAATTGGGGGTTCCCGTCTACCCATGTCACACAACAGCATTTCCTACTTCCACAATCCTCCTTCAGAGAACTTTGCTTGTGAGCCAAGGGTTACCAATGGGAGGAGAATGGGTGGATTTTCACTGGACACTTTTAGATTTCACCTTAGATTTCACTTCTCAAAAGATAAAATGAGAAGGAATTCTTTGCAAAAAATACTATAAAGATAACAGTATCTATGACTTTAGTAATACCTAAAATAGTAACATCTGGCAAGTACCAACACATTGTCCATCAAAATTACGTAACATGGCATTGCCAATTACACGAAGTAATCAAAAGCTATCAATCCAGCTGTGAAAGCAAGTATAGGCAATATTCTCAATTTTACAATAAATTCCACTCTTAAGCATGTTAAGAACCAGAGGGAACTGGAAAGTAGTGAGGTAAAAAAAGCAAAATTTCCTTCCACAGATTTTTTTGCATGATGATGCTCATCATTAACCTCATTTTGAGAAGAGAGAATAAAGGCAGAAGGATTTGTCTAGAGAATAGAATGAAATGCAAGACTAGGATTAGAAATAAGATGGTATCATATGTCATTGCATCATGCTTTGACTTTATGACACATTTTTGGATATTTCCGCCTGTGTTCAATTCATCTGTTTTTCTGTTTAACATAACTATGAACCTGCAGCTGGGAAAAAATATTCTAGATGCCACAGTGACATTAAATGGAATTGCTTATTCCAGTCTTCAAGGTTGGAAGAGGGAACATGTAGCCTTCCATATATTGGACTAAATCTTCTTCATCCCTCACCATAGGGTATGCTTGTTAGAGCTAAAGAAAACTGTAGTAAAACATCTGGAAGGCCATGTGTTCTCCATCTATGCCTTAGCAATTTACTTGGCTGACCTTGATGATGTTCCAAACAGTACAGAATGGGAGAAAACAGGGTGGATATTCCCATCTTTACATATTAGGACAGTCGTTACGATGAATACTTCGTAAAAGATGATTTTAAAATATCTTTATCAGGACTGATGATTTACACTACCTCATTCAGGCTTGTGGAATCTCCTATCTGTACATTTATCAGAATCCCAAGATCTGCCAAATGAATCCAGATGCAAAAGACAGCTGGGCTAAAGTTCAGCAACATGCAAAAGATCCTAGATTCCATCTTTGGTGCATCTAGGTTGGGTTGATAAACACTTCCATCTAAAACTGCATTACTGTAGATAATATTGCCAGCTAGCATTAACAGTACTTAGTTTAATCAATTGTGTAATGTGTTTTAAAGATAGCTGCCTCTGTTCCTGATCAAGGACTAGAGAAATTAGGAGGATGTGATCAGCTCAGGAACTTGTGTTATCAGCAGAACACAAAATTTCTTCATATACCCCGGTTTCTCATAGCCTTTCTTCAAATTAACATTTTCTTGTTATTGCTATTGTTAAACAACTGATAGCCAAGTATCTTTGCTGATCTGCTGCCACTCTCCCAGAGATATACTAGACGACTGCTTACCAATTATTTATTTATTTACTCCATTTATTAATTACCTTCTGCCCACTTCCTGCTCTACAGAACCTGGAAAGATTAAGTCTCTCAGAATTTCTCCTCACCCTGTTTTGTAAATAAAAGGATACAATTTTGCAAAACTAGGCAAACATGATGGAAGAACCTACCTCCTTCAGGTGTTGTGAACTCCAAAGTTTCACTTCGAGGCCCATCTCCTCTCCCGTTGACTACAACCATTTCCAATTTGTAGTTGCTGTAAGGAAACAGCCGGGACACTATGCCCCGTGTCCGGTCTCCAATAAAACCCATAGACTGCTTTTTCTTAGAAACCCATAGAGTCTTCAGCAAACTACTTTCTCTCCAGTAATAAGCCTTTAAGAAACATGTAAGGCAGGTGAACCTTTTCCTATTTGGGTGTTATTGGATTTCAAGAACAAAATCACCACACATTTGCTTTTTCATGGAAAGATTAGTACAAGGTCACCAGCCATTATATATGGGAAGAGAATATCAATATTGTTATTGTCCATTTTAAGGGAAACTGAAAAATAGGGAAAATTACTAGGTTGGTCAAAATGAAGTAGGTAAGTCAGACACCGGACCAACAAATAACCCTCTCCCTAGACACCAGTTTTCTGGGCTTACCTATACTTTCCCCACCTCTCATTGAGAGCAATGAAAAATTAATTTATCCACCTCACTTTGACCAGAAATAGTCCACTAATAATGGAGATATATTTAGACCTGGTTAAAAAAAACACAGACAAACTTGAAGCAAAAAAATAAAAATAAAATAAAAATAAAAGAAGAAGAAGAAGAACCCTATCAAGAAAAGTTCCCAAATAACAGAAATGTGTAGATTTTTTTGTTAAAGTATCAAGATGTTATGGAAGCAATATCGATATCTGGCAGAGCACATTCTCCCACCCAGTTCTGCCAGAGTCACCCATTCCAATTAGGCCGGGCAGCTGAGGGGCCTAACACCGAGGGAGGTCTGGAAGGAAAGAGCGAGGAACTGGAGCTTCTCGACAGTGGCCCCTCGCCTTTGGAACAACTTGTCAGTAGAAATCCGCCTGACTCCCTCTCTGGGTGTTTTCAGAAAACTTAAAACCTGGTTACTTGGGCAGGCTTTCCCTCCTGTCATATCTTAATTTCCTAATCATTTTGCCATCTTGGATTTATAAATATATACTTATTGGTTTTAAATTTGTAAACCGCCCAGAGTAGACCTTTGGTCTAGATGGGTGGCACAGAAATCTAATAAACAAACAAACAAGCAAGTAAACATTTTGCCACTGGTTTGGGTGACTGAATGTTTTCGGTTTGGTAAAAGGGAAGGCAGAGAAGAAGAGGAAGGGTTATCTTAGCAACAGAATACATATGGTTTGGGGGGGGGTGTACATCCTTTAGTTCTTGCAGTTAGCACAATGTTTAATTTCTGATTAGCTGAAAACAGACAACTTGTGTGGAGGTGTGCTTCCAGTCAAAGAGGTCTTAGTGTATCACAGCTAGTTAAAAGATACTGAGCAGCTATTTTCTCCTTAATGGAGCTTCTGTGGAAAAACAAATGGAAGGTATAGTGGGAAAATACGGGAATGCTCTAAATATTACCTGGGCCTATAGTAAAATTCTGTGAATCAGCTTTGGCTATTTTGTAATAAAAACCTCAGCTGGAAGCATCTTTGGTTAATAAGACATGCCAAATACACACTGGGGATGACTATCTGAGAAGATGTTTTTCTACGACAGTGAAAATAAAATTTGTGGTCTTCACATTGATAAAAGGAATCTTGTTTGTCTCCTATTGTTAGGAGGACATCATAAGATAGCAAATATCCAGAAATGCCCCTTTGTAACTGAGGGTGTGATCACACAGGAAACTAGAAGACATTTTTGACCACTTGTGGAGTAGTCTGGTGCAATCTATTTCCTGGTGATCATAAAATATACAGGGAATTGCACTTGAGCCTGGCCCTGATCTATGCCCATGCTGGACCTTTTCTGGTCCAGCTGTAGGGCTACCACTTTCAGGGGCTGGACTGGAATGAATCTCTGACAAACAGAAGGGCTGCTTTGAGCAGGATCACTCCCTGCAAAGCAACCTTTTCCAGTGAGATTAGAATGTCTCTTTCCCGCTGTCTGATTGCTCCCACACTGAGCTATAACTAGATAGTTGTAACTAGGCAGGCATAGGCCATGCAACATGTATTCTCTTTAGATATTCTGAAGGTGAATGAGTGACTGTCTTGTGCTTGCAAGATCAGCCTTTTCATCTTACAGAAAGCGCATTTGTTTAAAAAGTAGCATTCTACCCGGAGGGAGAAACTAAGCACTGAAAGAATAAGCTTTGGCTTTTGTTCTTGTTTTGTTTTGCAAAAACAAAAAAGAGCGCCTTTGAGACAAAGACATTTTGTGCTTTCAACTGAAAACTGAATGTAAACTCACCAGTCTGAATCAGCGAGAAACTTTTAAAACATGGGAGACAAGATCAAAACATGTTTCCATTATAAATACTAGATTCAGATTGGTTTCCCCACTGAAGAAGATCAGTGGTAGTGCTGATCTCAGTGTCAGGATTATCTCATCCCCATAAGGAAAGAAAACTTCAGCACTCATCTGAAAGCAGTCTATGACCATGGAATTTTTAGAGGAAGCAACTCTCATCTTAAAACGGTGGATGTTTCAGTATAGGGGCTCATTGTTTACTTAACCCTAGCAGGACTAAAACATATATTATTGGAATGAGGTTTTAGGGTTCTTGTACCTAAGAAATGATGGCATATATATAGACTTGGTATTTATCACTTCCATATGTGTATTTCCTTATATGACAATTTCTTGGTCTCACATGTCATCCCCAGTGTACAAAAGACATATGACCAATCATCATTAGTGTCAGGGGTTAGCCATATTAACAACTGAACTGGTTTTGTTTGGGCTCACTCTGTATTCCTTAAGCTGTCCCTGGATGGTTTCCGGGTACACTCTACTCCATTGTAGACTGACTGCTGTGCTGTTTACAACTTTGAGTCTAAGATCAGTAGGAGCAGCCTTAGGATCTAAGTTGTCAGGAAGAGAGGAAAGCAGACATTAAGCACAGTTCCACCCCCCCCTAAAGTTTACAGCATTTACTCTAAAGCAAATAAGACCCCCAAAAAATCATGCCTTAAAACTGTCAGCAGTTTCAACACTACTACACACAGAAATATATCTGCTGCCATCTTGTGGAAGGAGAAAGTTATTTCACATTAATGTTTTGTAATAAGCCTTTGTATATGATAGAAAATAGCTCACATGGTTTTCATTGTCTTCATTTACTATTTTTTTCCTGCCTGCCCACAGTTATTATCTCACAGTTAATACAACAGACAGCAAGAAACAACCAAGTTGTGGAGACTTCTTAGAACTCTCCCATGACTGATGGAAAAATGCCTGCTTAAACCCCCCCCCCACACACACCTCATAACACATATGATCAGCAAGCTTCAATGTTCATCAGATCTAATATTTAAAGAGTAAATACTCTCACATATCCTTCACAGTCTCTCTCATCATACAACATTTGATAACCCCTTTATTTGACTCTTGGTGTTTGGAACAAGAGGCATAATAGTTCCTTTACCTTTCAAATAGCCTCACTTCCAATTACGAAGAAAAATGTTTGCAAGTAAGAGATATAATATGGTTACAGAGCTCTAGTAAGACATTTTTAAAGGGCTGGGACAACCCTCCCCCCCCTAATTTTATAGATTGATTTGGCAGAATCTCTCTCCCCGCCCCCTGCCGTCTCATTCCTAATTAAGGCAGTAAATGTATAAGGAGAGGCAGAACTTTGATAAGGTTTTGCTGAAGTGGTTTCTCGGGAGTGAGCTACGTCTCATATAAGATGAATTACAAGGAAATATCATGCTTATTTTAAATCTTGTGCTAGGAAAGCCGTGTCAAATTCTTTGCTTGTTTAGACAAAGTTATTCTATTCAGCCAACTAGTACTTTAAATATAATTACTTTATTTCACAAGCCACACTTGTGCCGTGTTTTTGTCTCCATGTTCCTCTCTCTCTCTCTCTCTGTGTGTGTGTGTGTGTGTGTGTGTAATAAATACAGTTTTGTGACTTTAAATGGCAAGGAAACTAGCAGGTCTGCAAAAATGTGTATAGCTGGGTGGCTGTAAAAATCTTTTTTTTAAAAAAAATGCATATATGTATTTCCTGGGGACCCGTTATGACTATTAGCACCACGTAGTGTAGGGCAACCTACAGAAGTGTTCTTATAGTTCTTTCATCTAGGGATGAATAAACATTGCAATAAGCTGACTTGGGAATTGAGGCAACATAATACCAAGATAAATAACAAAACATACATTCTATAAAGGAACACAATACAACTTCACATGAAAAGTACGTATTTGTGCATACATTAACTTTCAGTAAACAGTCATGTTTTATTTTTAAAAACTCAACCAACCAACCGACACAGGAACCACAACTGTATTTTTTCCTACACAGACTGCTATGTAAGTGACTGGGAAATGAGGAAACACTGAACCTATTTGTTCTTTTGAACAGACACGAGGAGACACAACACTTTGCCAAAACTGTGTAATACTTTCTTGCATGCTCTGGAAATGTTTCAGTAGTGACTGATCCGCTGACTGCATTTTCTGCTCCAACCGGTGCCTCCCAAAGAAGCCATCAATTATACATGTGTAAACACAAATGTAATTTTATCAATAATTGTATTAATTCATCCATTGCCTTCATTGCTTTTTCACCTTAACAACTAAGGATATCCAGACGTTCTGAAAGGAGTTAATCCAGCATGTGAGGAAGGGAGTGTCCTAGCCTGTACTTTTCCATTGTCATTTTGTCATATGCAATGCTATGGTTGTTAAATGGAGAGCTTCTTCTATATACGGAGCATTTCCATACGAGCAAGAATATGGAGTTTTCAGAGATCTGGCTCAGATAGAGACCATGGACACATAAGAGGGGTTCTCTTCATCAGAACTGCTGCTAGTTACATGAACAAAGCAATGCGAGAGCGGAGCAGGCTTTCTTTCTTACATTTTGGTTTCAATCTATTTGAATGCTTTAAAAATGACCTTTCTGTGACACATGCATGACTCCCCCCCATAACATCCAGATAACACTGCAGGAGCTAAAATCAAGCAGCAACACACTGTTTGCCGGCTCTTGTGTGACAACTGGCCAAGCAATGCAAATTTGGAGTTCGAGGTCACGCCACAATTTTACCCCTTGAGCCTGCTGGCTTTCTTCAATTTATGGCTACCACAAATATTAGTAGTCAAGTGTTTTTACACTGACTATAGAAATTATATAGGCTGTGTATAATGATGCTGTTGTGGTTTATTTAATGTTATAATTACAATCATATGATATCTAATAACAGTTCCTATTCCCTCTCCCCAACTGCACACCTCTAACGTACTAATGTTCATCATCACAGAATCATTTGATTTAAATCTGGATCATCAGTATTTTTATGAGCACAATGAAATAATGAATTCTTTATCAACATCTTAGAAGATTATTAAATGGAAAAAAAAGATGAAATGGAAATGAATGAAGGCCAAGAAAGATCAGTTTCCATTTAAAGACAGAGGCTATGATTTAACCAGAGTTAAGCATTCATGATGCACTAAGAAGTGGAAAGATGTGAGTACATGCTTCAGTCTCTCTTCAGGTTGCACTTGGGTATTCTTAGAAGGGAAAGGGCTAAGAGCATTGGGAAGCAGTTGTTGGAAGCAGCTATTAATACACACACAAACACACACGGGGTCCATGCAGAGAACAGACACTTATCTTTAGATAACAAAAAAGAATAAATGTTTTGATAGTCTGTGCCTGAATGGGCAATTTGAACCCAAATATCTGCAAACTAAGTTCAACATACTAGTCATTAAATTGTGGTGCTGATCCTCTGAACCTTTAGATACGTTCGTACTGCTATTCCTTACTATTGGCCATATTGGCTAGGACTGCAGGAAGCTGGTGTCCAATAAAAGCTGGCAGACCACAGATTCTATACAGATTTACACCATGTTCTTTCTTCTATTCTACATCCTTTTCTGACAGTTTGCATTTATGAAATGGAATAGGAAAAAAATAGTGTAATATACAGGTGCAGAATCTATGGCATTCCAGCTGTTATTGGACATTAGCTTCCACCTGTTCTCACAGGTAACTCACAGGATGTCTTTCAATCACAGCTCTGTATCCATGATAGAAAGGATAGCTCTATCTGACCTCAAAATGCTCACTTTGTAGAGCAAATCTATTATCTGCTATTCTGCTTCTTGATTTTTTTTTAAAAAAAATTAAATCAACACTGGTATCAATTTTTTTAGGATTTACATATTCCGGGTGTCTTTCATGTGTTTTGGTCATTATCAGCATTTTTAAATGGAAAATTATGACATAAATGTATAATTTATGGAATAATGTAAACACATTAAATGGAAATATATATTTGCAAGAAGAATGAGTTAATTGGAAGTTTATGGACATGGATGCTACAGGTCTGTCAAAAGAGAAGGGCACCTCAGATGCTTCTGAAAATTTTACATGAATCCTTTCTTGTTGGCTCTTCAGAATAAGAAGACTGCCCAATTCTGAAATCTGGTGCTCTTCTTTAAGAGACCTTGGATTGCAAAAGTGCCGAGAATGGGTTAACAAAATTTGCTACATGCACTTCAAATGTTCTTTGGTGATAAGAATACTCACAATCTTCCCCTGAGTAGCCAATGATGGTTTCAGGTTCTGAAGCAGCCCCATAGTCATTGATGGCTTGCACTCTGATCTCATAGGGTGTATAGATGGGCGTTGGTGTGACAACATACTGGCTGACATCACCTTTTACTGTTCGGTTGCTCCAGCTCTCTCGTGTATCCCTTCTCCTCCATTTCACGATGTATCTGAGGTTGGGGCCATAAACCTGGGTTGCATTTAGTGGCTTAAAGTACACCAAAAAGAAACAAAACAAGACATTTAGAAATGCTATAATTGCTGATATTGAACATCGGCAGCAAATCCCATCTTCCCTATGTCCTGCATAGTTATCTGTGACTCTGGCAGATTCAGGAACACAAAAAGAACTAGAAACATAGGGGGTAAGAAGCACAAATTTCCATATACTAAGCTAGCTTAGTCAAATGCAGAAAGAATCTCTCCCCCCCCCCCATTTTCTCTCTCTCGCTCTCTCTGTGTGTGTGTGTGTGTGTGTGTGAGAGAGAGAGAGAGAGGGAGGGAGACAGAGAGAGAGAGAATATCAATCAACAAACTATACACAAACACTATATTGAATGCACATTCAAAGAGGAAGGGGTTTCTAAATAGAATTGTTTACAGTAAGAATCTCATAGTCCACACAGACCCAAATGTACACAAAAGAAAAACAGAATAAATTCAATCACATACTTATTGCTATGTAATACGTATGTTTAGGTTTCATGGCTTAAACAATGACTAATAATGTGTTGGTTTCTTTGTAGGGACTGGCTATATACTTCAGTGTGTGAGGTGCCTGCCCACAAACCTAGAAGCTGGAGATTTAATTCCCCACTGCACTTCCCTAGAGAAAAGCCAGCCTGTGCTTTACTGTATATCTAGAAGGCCCCGAACAGGGTAATCATAACTCAGAGTCAACTTGATAGCATCTTGTTTTTATTGTGGTTATTAGTATTATTATTCACTTTGGCATGACTAACCTATTACTGAACAAAGCAGATTAAAGCTGTGACTACACAGTGAGGGAAATGTGAATTAACTCACTTTCTCTCTCTGAAAAATAGCATTGGGGAATTCAGTTCTCTCTAATATAAGTCGCCAAAGAAGCAGAGGATAAAAAAATCCTTCTACTTGCAGTTCTATTTGAAATACTTGTAGGTGGTACAGTTCAAAGGAACTTTCTAAGAAGGCTTTCCTTCCAATCACTTTTGTATGGTATTTTGCCAGCAAGAGAGTTCTCAAGCTGTTAAAAACATAAATAAATTAATAAAGAGGACTTTGAGGGGGGAGAGAGCTGTTTAAACAAAAAAGAAATGGCAGTTTAGGGGAGCAGAGGTTTTGCAAAGAGAGGTGAATACTGGCACTGCTTGTGTGAGTGTGTGCAAGTATGCACACACTTTCTCCCATTTTGCCCCTTCACTCCCTGCTGTCTTTCTCCTAGCTGACACTCCTCCTTTCACTCTTTCCCCCTCCTCCACTATAGACAAGCCATGCCCCCTTTTGTGTAAGAAAAAAAAACCTTTTGAATCCTTCTGGCAAGAAAAAAGGAGCCTCTAACCAAAAGAGAAAAAAGCCAGTTTGCAAGCAAAAATGGCTGGAAAGATTCAATTTACCTTTGTATTATATGGACAAGAAAAATTAATCTGAATTTACCTGTTTTATAAATGGAGCAAATCCTGCAGTATTTGATGGTGTATTGGACTTTAAATTGCCAATACAGTATATATAAATTGCTTCTGAAACCAAATATCTCAATCTCCCTATTTGCTGTTTCAGGTTGAAGAATCTTTAAGAAAACTGGGCACTTTCCTTTGACATGACATCTTGACAAGGTGTTCTAAAGTGTATTCCAGATTACAGTAAGAAATTTGAATTTTCTTTTGTGTCATTATTTCTTTGTAATGTATTATAATAATTATAATGCAACTTGTCTTGGAGTAGAAACCACTTACTCTGGAAGGAATGTGTTTAACAACCATTCCCATGTTAACTCACCATCCACGATATGACCATGTTATTTTTGGCTGTTCCAGCCCCTTTTACTCCTGTAGGGTTAAATTCTGGACCTGAAATAAAATGTTAATTCAATTTACAATATTTAAAGTATTTATTTTAAAAACACGGAATACAAGGATAATGCCATCTTCTAGCTGTTATAATACTATGCTATACTGCTAAAGGATCATCCTAATTTTTTATAAATAGGAAAGCCGGGGCAAAAATAGTGTTCAATTTGGAAAGCCCACAAATGTTGTCTTAGGAACAGAAACAAGGAATCAGAGACCATAACAAGTGAACTAAACTTTGCATACTACCCCTTTAAAACAGTTATACTACTGATACTGTAAGAATGATTTGCAAAGCAAGCCTTGCAAATTACTATTAATAGTATTACAACATTGAGCAGATTGAAAAAAAGAACAATATAAGATGGTATATAGACTTGCAAATTAAAAATATTTGCACAGTGTTTCATGTGTACAAATAGAAGCATGTTATGTCTCATGGCTGATGACTGTAAACAGAAACAAAACGTGGGTAACAAATATATCATGTGTGTTCAGTCATCACTTTTACATACATGGTGTCTCTTTTTCATCGGACTCTTCACATATGTTCTGTCACCAGGTACTTTTATGCAAGTATGCTTTTCATTCCACAGCCATTTATGCAACTCAAGTTAGACAGGACTTACGTGCTCCATTCGTATGGTATCGTTCGGAAGGCAAGCTGGGATAACTGCTTCCTACTTCATTCACAGCTATTACTCTGAATTGATAGTTGACATATGGTGCAAGGCGCAAAACAGCAGAATTCACACTTCCTGGGTAACGAGAATGGTTGTGCCAAGTTCCCGGCTGAAATCTGTCCTCTTCAAATTCCACAATGTAATCTGGAATGGAAGAGGGTGGAGTTCACAAATTAATTACACAATTACTCTGGTCTACAGCCAAAGCGCTTCTGAAATAAATGTAGTCAAACTTTACTGATTCTGGGTCACTGAAATTCTGGGTGGTGTGGTGGTCAGGCATCAATACAGCATCAGAGAGGGCACCCATGGTTCCTCCCCCCAGCCTGTACCCCTCATCAAATGAGCAGATTTGCCACCACCAGCCCTGAAATTTCGAATTTTGCACTCCCTAAGAATTCTGCACCCAGAACAACCATCCCTGTGCCCCTGCAATGCCACTGCTAGGAGTTGTAAGCACAAGAGTATATACTGACCTGTGATAGGGCTGTTGTTATCATCACCAGGAATCCACGTCAGTCGTACACTCCTTTCAGCAAGGTCCGTTAGTTCAAGGTCACGAGGACGTTCAGGCCGTGCTATGGGTGAAAAAAAGCAAAGCAAAGTGTGGGCTTCTCTTGTAAAGGCTTGATTGTTTTTATACTCTAATGATTAATATCTTTAGACTGCAAATAACAGTGAAGCTTATATTAGACATGTAGGAAATTACATAAAAGGCATAATTATTCTATTAAAAATACAAAATCTTAGGTTTGTACAAGAAAAATTGTGAGCATATCCTATATTAAACAGAGTGCTGTGAATTGTTGCTCCCCTGATATCTGACCATATGTATCTTAGCTTTTGCCACCTGAGAAGCAAGAATAATGTGTTTTGTACAAAACAATACATTTTGTAATGAATGAAATAATGGCTAAAGTCTTGTTATATAGCTCCACGTACACAGTGGGACTGACATCATGGTCAATAGTAGGTTGCTGCTGATTAAACTCTTCCTTTTTTTAAATTTTGAGGTCCACATGGCTCACATGGAGTGAGAAAGTCATGCACATTCTGAACTTGAAAAATAAAGTTTATCATCAGTGGCAATCTAACACTACTAAGGATGCAATTCCCATTGAGCAAGTGGATCCTGTCTTATAGGATTTCTGCTGAAGTATATTATTTGGACAGAAATTGTCTCAGACTCCCTAAGCATTCATTCATTCATTCGTTCGTTCGTTCGTTCGTTCGTTCGTTCGTTCGTTCGTTCGTTCGTTCGTTCGTTCGTTCGTTCGTTCGTTCGTTCGTTCGTTCGTTCGTTCGTTCGTTCGTTCGTTCGTTCGTTCGTTCGTTCGTTCATTCTATTTATATCCCGCCTATCTGGTCGATATGACCACTCTATTTAAATGTAAGGACTACTTCACCCATTATGTTTTCTTCTCCAAACTGTTGATCTAAATCCTTCTTGGTTACTTATTTGCAGAAATGTTGAACACTCTGTAAACCAGATAGTCTTATATATGATCAGGAGAAGTTCCTTGTAACTCGTGTTGGAGACTACTTGCCCAAAGTAACTGCCCATCTCATTCATTTTGTTTGATTTCATCTGAGGGCAACAAAACTGAGAGGAGAATGTCTTGGGCAAACAAACTGTAGACTAGCCTACATTTTTCATTTAAATAGCAGCCTTGAAAGCTACCATATTTGGCATCAGCATTTAACAACAGACAATATTCTGCCATTTCTCAAGTTCTAAGGAAACACCCATTTTTAGCAATAACTGAACAATACATTTTAGTCCTTTCAATTTTTACAAGCAAGGAAGCATAACAGTAGTGAAAGCCTGCAAAAATGAGAGAGAACATGAGGAACTTCTTCCACTGGTTTTAACACCAAACCAATGGCTTCATTTAAATTGCCTACTATAAGTGTTTTCTGAGCAGCATGGAACAAAGTGTGAAAGGCAATTCAAGATTGTGTGCCACTGATGTGGGCTATCACTAATGATCAGGGCTATTCCTTGCGATGTATATGCCAACCAAAGTTATCAGTTTTCCATTAGCACTTTAGTTGAATGTCAGTTATTGCAATTGTCAAGCAACGAAGAGCAGAAAGAGGTAAAGAGGATTAGTAGTGATTACCTTTGGGTAGGGTCATACGGTTAACAGAAGAAGGAGCTGCAAAGTAAGATATTAGCTATTTAGAGAGTTAGCTCAATCTTTACATGTAACTTGTTCATGGGACATATCAAGCACCTGAATTACCTGGATTTAAGTAAGCAAAGAGTAAAGAATTTCTCAAGAACCAAATTCAATTCAGAGGAATTTTCAAGGGCTATATAATAGTGGCCCAGGTAAAACAGAGCCAAAAATAGTGGCCCAGGTAAAACAGTAGAGCCAAAAATGACAATATAGTTTACCTTGAAGATCTTACTGCCAAGAACTAAACTCCAGGAGAGGAATTTCAACATCTCAGAATGGGGAAAACTTGTACAAAAGCTGTGAAACCACCAAACAAATGTGTCACGAGGAAGAGAGCATGGCCATCTAGAACAGCCAGAACAGAACCCAGGGGGAGGTCTACTGCCAAACTATATTTCTAAACATATTCTAGTTGTATTTAATGACCCTTTAATCCTAGTTTTCAGACAAGACTAAAACATAGACGATATTGTGTCAGCTCTTTGTTAGAATATAGTTAGAATATAGACCCAGTTAACATTTGGGGAAACTCAGCTGTCCTTGCTCCTTCTAAATTAAGCAAAGGCCACTGACCTCCTCCCTGGTCAGTAGCAACAAAACCAATCTGATACTTCTCCTTCCTAGTTGGATACACTGGAATCACAGCAATATAACAGTAGATTTGCTGCCAAAAAAAGAAAATCTTTATCAGGGGGAGACCCTTCTAAATAATTGTTGCATGTTTGTTTCTGGAGTGAGGCAATTCCTACAGTAGTAGTGTAGTCACAAAATTAGAAATGCAGGGTCCTTTTATGAAACCTGCCCACTCTCTCTCTCACACACACATTTTTCATGCATGTGCCCTCTTTCTAAAAGCCCCACCATCTTCTTCTTGCATGGCTTGTGAAACATATACACATGATGAGTTGCCGGGAGTGGGTGGGGGGGGAAGCAAAGTTTTCCAAGAAGCCTGATGAGAGAGTTTTAGATTGGTTCCTTTTCTAGGTTTCAGCTGACACCTTGTACCCTTGAACAAATGAAGACTGGAGTGCAAAAAAATCAAGCAGGACCCAAACAATCCTAATCAGTCAAGCAAGGAGGCAAGTGAGAGGGTGAGCTGGCAATCCCTGCCTTCGATGGAGCATGAGGCCTATCAAGATTCCTGTCCCATTCAAATGGTGATTTGAGGGATGTACATCCCCATTAGATACAAAAGAAGGGTGGTTTTGAAGGAGTGGCCAGTCTGGCAGGTACCTGAGGGGAGGAGATGACAGACAATAAGGAGGGAACACACAGGGCCCAGGCGGCAGGAGTGGGGCCAGCACTTTGACTTCATGTGAGGTGACAGGACTATACCATTGGGTATTAGTTATAACTAGCAAACAAATATATGTGTCTTCAAAGGCCATGACCAATTTGGCACCAATGGCTGGCTTTTCACACTTTTTATATACAGTATTAGAGTAGTCACTGAAATTATTTTGGTTGACTGGACAGCAGCTAAAGACCATTAACAGGAACATTAAACTGGACAGCTTAGAATGTTAATAGTTTAATGTCTATTGTATGAGGCATTTTCTGTGTCACCTCCTTGAGACAGAATATAACATTTATTTAAACAAGCAAACAATTTTCCTTAAACCTTTGCTCAAACTCAGTAAATGAAAAAGTAAGATGAATTTACCTAGAACAGTGAGATGGGCTCTCGCAGTATCTTTGTCTAGCTCAGTGCTGGCAACACAGGTGTAATATCCTTGATCTTTTTCAGACACTCCATATATCGTCAGGCCATCTTCTTCTTTCTTCATCCTTTCAGAAGTGAAACATTAGAAATAGTGCAACAGCAACCCACAGTGCATTTTACATCATTAGTTTCTAAAACTTAGAAATGTATCATAAAATTAAGAAAAATAGCCAAAACCCAAGGAAACATGTTCTTATCTGTTAGTCTCAGTAATGTGAATCAGATTAGTTTGCTTAAAATCTGGAACGAATGGAACCTCCAAGTTATCCCTAGTCTCCACAGCATGGACTGTCAGACTAGAATAGTATTTGCACATGTCGCCTTTTTTTGTAGCCTTCAGAATATACTTTAGAAATCAACATGTTAGACTATCTCTCTTATCCATACCCACAGCTCTTTCTTCTTGTAGAAAGCTGTACACAATCTACTCCTCTGTGCAATAGTGCCTAGAATACTAGGATAGAAATACATGAAAGCTGATTTAGCATCAGAATCCAGCATCCCTAATGTATGTTCGATGATGTAGGAAGTTTATTTAAACTTCATAAACAAAAGTCACTTTCCTTTCATCAAGGAGGAATCCATTTGAACAGGGAAAAGGGGACTGATGCATTAGCAGAATTACTGTTAAAAATGAAAAATTCTACAGTTACTGAAATTCAGCTTCAAAATATATCATAGTGGTTTGGACAGTAAAAATATAATTTCTTCATTTAACCATTGAGATAAAATTTTAAATCATGTTTTAAATCAAGACTCAAACAAATTCTTCAAACACATTTTATAAAATACATTATTTTTTCACAATAGTTTCCAAAGCAGCCATGTTAGCTGTCTCAACAAAAGAAACATTTAAAAAGGCAAAATATCGTAGGACTTTAAAAGCTAAGAGTTTTCAGTATACACTTTTGTGAATCCAAACCCACGTCTTCAGACAGAGTAGTGCAAATACATGCCCTCTGTATTTATTCTGGGGTGATGAGATTCAAGTGGTGTTCCCCTGAGGAACGGAAAGAAGCGTTATAGCACAAAACTTGCTGCTAGAGTGTTCAATCAATTGGTGTAGTAAACTGCTTCTGAAGGAAATCCTGCGCAACATGGTGTTGACAAAGGGCTACCCAGCCTGACAGCAACTGAAGTGTGTTCTAACCATGACAGGAAGCATATCCCAAAAGGTTCAGGTAGCCAGCTCAAGACTGACTCAGCCTTCCATCCTTCCAAGGTCAGTAAAATGGGTAACCAGCTCACTGGGGGGAAGCTGTTGTTTCATAATTATGTTGCAAACTGGCCAGAGAGTGCTCTAGCATTATGAGGTGATATATAAGTCAAAACAACAACAACAACCATAACAGCAACAACGTCTGTTGATGTGGATTTTCCGAATGCACCACCTGAGTGAGAGTTTCACCTGCTCAAGAAGAAGAACTTCTATGTTCTGTTGCAGAGTTTTGAATTTCTGATAAAATTCCTTTTTTGCTGCACAGCAGCAGTACAATGACCTACAAATGATAATAGCTACAGGTTCCCCTTGCTCATTAACTGGCACATCATGTACCCTCCCAAAGTCACCAAAGCAGCTGGCTCTTGGGAACGTTACCTCCTTATCCTGTCCAATACTGCTCAATCTGATTGGCAGCACTTTTCAGATTCCCATTACCTGTTCCTTTTAGCTGTAGATGTCAGGGACAAGGCCTGGTGCCTTTTGAATGTAAAGCATGTATTGTGCCACTGAGCAAAGGCCTGCTCCTCTTATCCAGGAGCAGACCTTTGCTATTCCTTTTTAAACTGCATAAAAGAGGCCAGCTAACAGACATCAGATACTTCAGCGAGCACAGGCTGCCAAGACAGCAAAATGTTATTTATATTCTTTGATTAATACAGAAATGGAAGAGAAATGTAAGGTAGTGATGTATGAAAATAAAAACGCAGACCTGCTTCCTAAGTACAGGGGCACATCATCCTTGAGCCATGACACTGTAAGCCTCAATGTAGGGTCATATCTGATCCGGCATACTAAATGAATTGTGGAACCTTTCTTTGGCACAGCATCTTTTGGCCCATCTATAATCCTCGTTGGATCTGCAAAGAGTTATAGAATAGTTAAAATCCAAAGGGATCATTGTGGGGACTATGTAATCTTGGCCAGCTCTTTGATCAAAAGTTTAGTTAAAGAATAAGGTAACTTTATACAACCAAATGTAAGCAGTCCTATGTTAGATTTTGTAAATCCTATGTCATATTTCAGAATCCCTTCAGCTTTTTAACTTTAACTTAATCCAACACTTACCATTTCATTCTGGATAAAGATGAATCTCATGGTTCTTCTATTAACCAACAATGCCTACTGTTAATACACACTGGGATATCTGAGAGCTGTGATTCTGTACTATGTATCCATTGAACAAATGGTTTATGTAAGAATAGCAGTCTTGCCACAAATTCATGGTGCGAGAACACAACAGGTTTTGCTAGGTTCAAGAAGTATTTCAAGCCACAACAATGTATTTCTCCAATGTCGTCAACATATATTTCCTTACAATTCCTTCAATGCTCAAAAAATCTTCTTCAGGAACATTAATAAGGTAGGGAAAATCATCATAATCTTAGACTTGTACAGTTGGAAGGGTTCCTATGGGTCATCGAGTCTAGCCCTGTCAAGGAGGCACAGTGGGGAAATGAGCTCCCAACATCTGGCTCCACACCCAGATACCTAAACCACTGAGCTATCCAGCAGTTCTATAGAAAATATGTCTCAGTTTAGCTCCCTTTCCCCATTTCTCTCTCATCTGCTCAGTACATCTGGGTTCTGGGGAGAGGCAGGGGAGAACAACACAGCTGTCCTTGCAGGCACAGCTGTGGGGATGGCTGAGCTAAAGATAAAAGGTGAACTAGAAGACTCAGAGAAGGAGAATGCAAAGGGCTAGCCAGCTTTTTTCTGTCTGAGGGAAAAGAAATATGTGCTGATGCACCCCAAGGAGAGCTGATGGTGTCACCTGAAGAAGTTGCCGGGGTAAGACACAACAGGATGCAGCTCCAAGAGCCAATGCATCTGGAAAGCGAAACAGGTGCCGAGTGCTGCTGGAGAAAATACAGACAAACAGCTGGCCCCCCACTCCTCCCTGGTTCTCCAGCCAGCCCACTCAGCCTGATCTCTGCCTCCACATCCTTCCATCTCATGCAGCAGTTTCTGTCTGAACAACGGTTGTGATACTCAGGAGGGGATGTGCATCCTTGTTCCCTCTGGCAGAGCCCAAGGACTAGGGGGTGTGGCTGTAGAAAGGCAGAGTGCCTCCTGATTGCAAAGTCTCAGGTGGTTTTCCTTAAGAGACCTCCCATTCATTCATTCATTTATTTATTTATTTATTTATTTATTTATTTATTTGATTTATACACCGGCCATCTAGCACGTATCTACTCTGAGTGGTCTCCAAACCTCATAAGCCGTACTTAGGAGGTTTGGAGAATGAAGCAACTCCCTGGTGCCAATAAAACTGTATTGACTGATTGAACTAGGGTTGTGGCTCCTTGCAGGAGCTGGACCTTGTTTTGGGCTTGTCTGTTACTGGTCCAGAAGGACCTGCATCTGCAAGGACTTCTTATGTTCCTGGCTCAGCAGAGACTGGGTCTGACAAGAACTGTGTTGTGCCTGGCCTGGAGGGGCCTAGTCCTGCTAAGGATTTTTCAGTTATCAAACCAGAAGGTCCAGGGTCTGCAAAGGACAAAATAGGGGCCTGAGTCTGTCAAAGCCTATTTCAGTTCAGGGTCAAGTCAGACCAGATTCTGTAAAAGAGTTTCAGTGCAAGTTGTTTTCTCCCTTTAATAAAGCTCCTTCTTCTGCAAAGACTCACCCTTGTACCTCATGGCGGGGACGGCAGGGGCAGCTCACACTCTCCTGCGCATGTTCCCCAACCTCTCTTATTATTTTTAATGCCACAACTTTCAAAGTTGATTACCATGACTAGCTTCTTCACAGGAAATTCTCCACTAACTAAAATATACTTGCTCTTACATTAAACAGAAAGCATCTTACCTTTAATTTCCAAACGAACCTGGTTCTGTGCTTTGCCCAAAAGATTGGTGGCTACACAGGTGTAAGTTCCCTGGTCTTCTTTTCCAGCCCTGATGATTTCCAAAGTCCCATTCTCATGTGCCTTATAGTTCCCACCATGCAGCGTGCTTCCTTGGCCATTCTTAAACCTCACAGAAACACAAGGAAGTATTTATAAGACAGAAAAGCAAAATAAGGCATAGGAAGCTGGGAGAGATGTCCTAAGTTTTAAAAGAACTTCATTAGAAATTTTCAGTACATTAAAAAAAAAAAAACCAGACTGATTAAATCAACTACACATCTTATTGTCTCTTTTCTTCAACTGGCACACAAAGCATGCCGGCTAACTGGCAATGTAATCATTCTGAATTTTTTAAAAATCGAAATCAATTTCCATCCAAATATTTTATGATTAATTTATAATTGCAAATTCCTATGTGTGTATACTCAGAAGAAAGTGCAGAGTTCCATTTGACTTACTCCAGCAAAGTATATACAGTACAGGACTGCAGCCTAAACTCCTTATATTCTTGTCAACTGCAATAGCATAATCTATTGTCACTGAATTATCTCTTAAATGTGTTTACCAGGTGTGCTAGATAAGAGAATAATCCAGTCAGTTATCCCTTGCTCAGCTCTACACCAGATTTGATTTGCAACCTGTATTATATTTTAAATCAAAGGCATTGCTCACACAGGGCTGTGGATTGATTTGGCAGCTCACTGGATGTAATGCAGTTTGTATTCTATCCTACAGCACCCCCTTCGTTCCTTCCTTCCTCTAGTCCAACTCTATTGATCTTTCCTTCCTCTGGTCCTGCCTCTGTTGATCCTTATATGGAGCATAATAATAGGAAATAATAATAACAATGACCAAGTGATAAGTTGATTTAGAGTTAATCTTGTATGTGTAAGTTTTTAAAAAAAATCAAAGGATGATCAGGGGACAGGAAAGAAGATGGGTTATGTTCCCCTGATCTTGAACATCATATCCCAACTAAACACCACCTACGGACACCCTCATCTTTATAGGAACATATCACAACTAACCAAATAGGGAAAAGCTGCTTTGGAAGCCAATGACTGATTCTTACCACTTTTTGCATCATGTAGTCAGTAAAAAATACTTTAAAATTCACTCATTTTATAATTGGAAAAAATCCTGTAGTATTTGACCATGTAGTCTTAGCCCTTAAGAAGTCATCTGACTGTAGCTAAGATTTATAGGAAATTTCTACCTAGAAATAGTTCTTATTTTTGCTTATTAATGTCACTGACTAGATGTATATTTAACCCACCCACCTAATCATTCATGCACCTGATGAAATTATTTCAGGCTGCCATATAGTAAGGATTCAAAACTTTTAAAAGCATATTTGTTTTTGTGAAATTGCAGAAAATATTTCAAGGGAATCTCAATCACCAGCTAGGGATTTTACTGGGGGTGAGAGCCATGCTAAAATTGAGCTTAACTGGTGAAGCAGCATAATAAATGTCAATATTTGGAACCAATAAACCACCTTTGTCACTGGTCTTCTGTAGAATATTTGATATGAAATCACATTAATATTTGAGAGTTTGGAAGACTCCCCCCCAAATAAACCCTGTTCATATTCCCATTTTGCAATTACATATTACTTATAGTAATATTGAGACATTTTTAAAAAGAGTAGCATCTTGGGTAACACACTGGATTAGATCCAGATGTTGGAGCAGACACACTAAAATCAATGGGGCTTAAAACAGTTATAAATGAGGTTATTGATCCATAACTTTAATGTGTCTATTCTAGATGCTGCTGTTTAGAACAATTATCCTCCTTAAAGGAATATTCATTTAAACCCAACTTCAATGGCTTTTGTTTTTTCTATTAATGGTGAATCAAGTGATTTCGGAACTTTGCTCTGAATCAGAAAGGATGCTGGAACAATAGTTAAATTCACTTACCATCGTAATGTGGGAATCGGGGAACCAAAGAATGGACAGTTCAGGAGAGTCCGGTTGTTCAGAATCACTTTGATCAGCTGGTTACGAGGGGCAAGAATCCGAGGAATAACATCTTAAAAAGACAATAATATATTGCCTGTAAAGTCAGTCAGAAGTTTAATTTTGGTTTGAAGAAAATTGCAAGATTATGGCCAGAATTCTATTGCTAATTTATATTTATATAAGTGAAATTGCGTAAGGTACATGATGAATTGTAGCTAATTAATGGGGTAGCAATCATGTTCCTAGTCATGGGTCTGTAGTACATGTATCACTAATTACTAGCAGTGCACTGCTGTGACCCATGTGAAATGGTGTAAGTCCCAGCAGTGATCTGCTCTTAATTAATAAGTAAAGTTATTTCTGTAGGGAGTTACAGTTAGAGAGCGGCGTATGCATAAAACTACTAATAATGATTGTTGCTTGGCTGTACAACTGATTGCGTGCATAGCTGCACAATGTGCTCGCAGAAATCGTTGCTGGAAATGAGTGCCACTTTGCTGTAACTTTCGCAACCACTTTGTGACTTTGAGTTATGCAGTCATAGCTATGGAACAGGATTTGGGGCAATATGCTAATTGTATCCTGGTCCTGTACATGTGACCAGAAACATGACTGGCATGTCTTTAATTGACAGTAATTCAATCCTAAAAGTTCCACAATTTTACTTACGTATGCATAAACTGGCAATAAGATTCTAGCCAATAAATCTCTGTTTTATTTTCTACATTTTGGGTTGCTTAATTTTTGTTTCTAATGTTTATTAAAACAGTCATTTTAGATGGTACATATGGCATTTTGTTAAATACAAAAACAACAGAAATGAAGTAGTACTGAAAAACACCTGGAACATGCTATTTAAGCAAATTCAACCACTTGCTACAATTTTGGAGATTTTTCTGGCTAGAATTCTATTAGTGTTCATCTAAGGTTCATGAAAAGTGCTGCAGTTAATTGTGGCAAATTAGTAAGCTACTAGGATGCATCTCTGTTGTGCTATCAGATGCCTGACCAGGAGCACAGTTGATGCCAGTTAGCTGCAATTAGCTGTGGCAAGTTACATAAACCTTACACTAACAAAAATATGATCCCAGCAATTGAGTTATAGGAAATTTTAATCAATTTCATTTATTTATACCTCGGGTTCATCTCACACGTACTTTCAGACAGTTAAGGTTCTTCTAATCTTGTACTATTCAACCTTCATGGAGAGCTTCTTAAGCTTAACTGCATTTCCTCACCTTTCTAGTTAAGAATCAGCCTCTCTTGTTACCTTTCTCCTTATTACTACTTGAGCATGCAGTTCCATCATGTTCATAATACTGTTTTGTTTAATTCAATGTCCTCCAAATGGTTTGGATTTCAGCTTTCATAACCCCTAGTCAGCCTTTTGATTTTCTCATAGATTGGACATTCATTTCTACCTAATTCACACTGTTCTAAGAAACAGAAGGAAAATACAGAACTACTGTATCTATAATACAGAAAGAGGCACAGTGGGGAATCAAACTCCCAACCCCTGGCTCCACAGCTAGGTACCAAACCACTGAGCTATCTAGCCAAGTCACAAGAAATTTCAGGTGGAAATCTATTATTTTAAACAGTTCTCTAAATATTGTACAGTATACATACAGTATTAGGAGCTCAATCATATTTTTCAGTACTTACCTAATACACTGACAAAAGCATTGGCTAATAGGTATCCATGCTCATTGGAAGCATTGCATTGGTAAACAGCACTGCTGCCACTTTGGATGTCTCGAAACATAACAGTATCTCCTGTTACTTCACGACTTGGGTTGGGAGGGGAACCTTTGAGACAAATAGATACAAATGAGGGAAAAACTTTGATACTAATAATTAAAACTTACTTAGAAGAGAGACACCATGGATAAAACAGTTCATGTGGATGCAGATAGGTAAAGGACAACAACAACAACAATCATCATCATCATCATCATCATCATTTTCAAGTAGCTATTGTAGTCACACTGGTTCCAGTGATAGACAAAACACAATTTATCTTCCAGTAGTTCACAGACATCTTCTGTATGCTGCATTCATTCCAACTCTACTTCAGTACCTTCCTTGCTTTGGTGCTATATTACTGAAGTTATGTATTTAAAAAACAAAATACTGCCAGTTATTCTGAGACGGCAGAAGTCATGCTAAAGCCAGGAAAACAAATAAAAGAAGAAAAAAAGCCCTCCCCCAAACCCCAAGGGAGTTCTGACATCTTACCTCCTCATAACCTTGCTTTATTTAGATATACACCTGAAGACATTTAAAAATGCTTCTTTTCTGCTTAAAGTTTATCCCTATTTTTGTAATATGTGAAACAATATATATTCTTATGATTCTTAATTTTTTGTCATTGATATATACTTTAACAGGAAAGTGACAAGATGTTTAGTATGGTCTGTATGCATTACTACTCTAGCACTTGATAGTCCAGACAGCAGTCCTGTTAAGGCAGTGGTCCCCAACCTTGGGTCTCCAGATGTTCTTGGACTATAACTCCCAGAAGCCTTCACCACCACCTCTTCTGGCCAGGATTTCTGGGAGATGAAGTCCAAGAACATCTGGAGGCCCAAGGTTGGGGACCGCTGTGTTAAGGGACACTGAAGTGAGATATGGGTAACACATACACATATCTTTATCTGTATGCTCGCAGATTCAAATTCTGTATTCAGAATAAATTATCCAAACGTCCATTGTTTGCACAGGTTGGAAAATCTAGGTCTTTGCATAATTCATAATACTGTAATTGAGGTGATACGTAAAAAGAATCAGCAATGGGAAGGGGGAAAACTGGGAAGCTGTACATATGGGTGATTACTGATCAATACTACCTTCCCCAGATTAATGGAACCCATATAGAACCCCCTTTCACCTTTTAAATGATCATCGACAGCTAGAAGCTTCATTCCTCCCCCATTCTCCCAGTGAATTATGAGATTCTAATATTCTGATTATGAGACTCTATATGCTACATGACAGAAGCCTAAAATCTATCCAAGCTGATTCACAAAGTAGCAAGCATCTTCAATGAATGCAGAGTATTACAGACTAAGGTATATGACTACTCTGAAATCTTTACTATTAAGACATTCTTCCCACACTCAGGGTGTGACTATGCTAAGCATATGATTCAGATTTGTAGTGCATTGCTTTGAAGCCACTTTTGGCTTTGAAAGCACTGTTGTCAACTACACATAAATGTTAAACAATCCAGAATAGCTTTGTTTTAAGTGTCCTTCAGGAAACATGTTCAGGACTGCTGCCTTTAAACAAAAGTCTCCCTGACAGAGAGCGTAAAGTGCTGGAAGGGACAGTGTATCAGGTCCAAAAATAATTCACTTTGTTTTTTCAAGTCTTTCCTGGACTGGTTTTCTTCCAACCATCAGTATTTGACTTTCCATTGCTTTCAGTTCTAACCATTTTCTAACTACTTTTA